>NW_007218155.1:0-528 GCF_000164805.1 Carlito syrichta
GGAGTTGGCAATACTTTTTCCCAATCAGTGGGCTGTCTCCCTGCTCTCTTGATGGCTTCTTTGGCTTTGCAGAAGCTTGCCAGTTTAATGAGGTCTCATTTGTCTATCTTATCTCTTATGGCCTATGCATTTTCAGTTTTGCTCAGGAATTGGATGCCAGTTCCAACTTCCATAAGGGTGTGTCCTGCATCTTCTAAAGTTCTTATGGTTTGAAGTTTTACATTTAGGTCTCTGATCCATTTAGAGTTAATTTTTGTGTATGGGGATAGAGAGGGGTCCTGCTTGAATATTCTGCATGTGGTCAGCCAGTTTTCCCAGCACCATTTACTGAAAAGTTTCTCCTCTCCCCAGTGGTGGGTGGTGGAGGCTTTGTCAAAGATGAGTTGGTTGAGAAATTGAGGTTTTGCTTCTGGAATTTTAATTCTGTTCCATTGGACTACATGTCTGTTCTTGTACCAATGCCAGGTTGTTTTTATTAATGTAGCTTTTATAGTAAAGTTTAAAGTCTGCTATTGTGATACCTCATGC
>NW_007218156.1:0-730 GCF_000164805.1 Carlito syrichta
GAAGAGAGTTTTAAGGAGAGGAGGGTAGTCAACAGGGTAAAATACAGCAGAGAGAATGCAATAGTGTTTAAAGACATCTATAAAGTTTAACTTTGTAAAAAATATTGTTAACTTTAGGAATAACAATTTTAATAGAGTGATGAACAAGGTCAGGTTGGAGCAATTGAAAGTAAGTGAGAGATGAAGAAATAAATAGGTATAGTAGGTATACTGGTCAGTTTAAGTGTAATCTACTTTTGCTCATCTAAGCACAAAAGAATTTTGGAACTTATTCATGAAGTATGCAAAATATCTGACAAAATCATTGGAAAGTAAAAGACCCGATTTTTTATTGTACTTCTGGGAAAATTTCCAAAAGCCTCCAAACAAATCTGTACTTCAAAAAATCTTCCTAGGGCAATCAGGAGTCCATAAATCATGTTGTAAAATCATAGCTATAAGCCCAGCTCCTGAACCATGCTATTTTTGCTACAATTCACACCAACCAAATGAATGCCGCTTTTCCACCTCTCTCCCTAGTTCACTTCTAAATTTGGGATTCAAAAGAGTGCTTGTGATCACTGCAAATTAAATCACAACCAGAAGGCTAGCTGCAAGGGAATCTGGCAAATGGCAGTTTTAGCTTGAGGATGTTTTTAATTGCAGTTGTGAAGGCATGTTTAGTTATCTTTTTGTTACTGATCTTTAACTTAATACCATTGTTTTTTACACTATTGGTTGGAAGTTTTGT
>NW_007218157.1:0-734 GCF_000164805.1 Carlito syrichta
CGATTTTTTATTGTACTTCTGGGAAAATTCCAAAAGCCTCCAAACAAATCTGTACTTCAAAAAATCTTCCTAGGGCAATCAGGAGTCCATAAATCATGTTGTAAAATCATAGCTATAAGCCCAGCTCCTGAACCATGCTATTTTTGCTACAATTCACACCAACCAAATGAATGCCGCTTTTCCACCTCTCTCCCTAGTTCACTTCTAAATTTGGGATTCAAAAGAGTGCTTGTGATCACTGCAAATTAAATCACAACCAGAAGGCTAGCTGCAAGGGAATCTGGCAAATGGCAGTTTTAGCTTGAGGATGTTTTTAATTGCAGTTGTGAAGGCATGTTTAGTTATCTTTTTGTTACTGATCTTTAACTTAATACCATTGTTTTTTACACTATTGGTTGGAAGTTTTGTCTTATTAATTTGTATCTATTTTTATAATTAGCATTACAATTTTATCATACATATATAACTTGATGTCTGAAATTAATACTTGAGAAAAATATCAAGAATAAATTTATCTCCCTTTGTGTGGGATAAGGAATATCCCTAAGAAAAAAATGCGACAACTGGAAAATATCTCCTTAACCTCCCTAAACATGTTAATAACACATTAATGGATTTTGCTAGCAGAGTAAAGTAGTCCTAAGCTATAGAGGGATTTTAGCAGAATGTCCCTGCCTATGGTAAACAAACCTGGAATCTGTGAACATGTAGGGCACGTTACTTAAGCTACATAG
>NW_007218158.1:0-627 GCF_000164805.1 Carlito syrichta
ACATGTAGGGCACGTTACTTAAGCTACATAGATATCTAAGCATAAAATGATTTTTTTCATGATAGAATGGGTCCCTTTCATAAGTAACATACTCACCTACATTGCAATTACTTAGAAATCTCAGAAATTATCTGAGTCAGAGCACGTCATGAAACAGTATTAAAGGAGCTGCTCTGGTGGTCTAAGACCTTTTCCTGCATTGCCTAGGACTCAGGATTGCTGTATCCTTGAAATGATTCATCAAGCTTAATACTGGATTAGATTTCTGATTTGAGTGTACATGATTTGACAATCTATTCCTTTGTGTTATCTCAGCCATTATCTCTACTCTTCTCCGGAACATATCTCTCTCCAGAACAACCACCTTTCTTGCATTTGACATGTTTCCTCTCTCTTTTTTTAAGCAAGTCAAGCATGTATATATTTGTTCTCATAGCAAACCTATATTAGATTTACCCACATATGTAGGAATATCTTTACTCATAAGCCTCTCTTGACCTTCTGTTGGAGATAATTTTCTTCTCACTGGAGGTACAGAATTTAGAGAGAGTCTATTAGTGGTAATGTAGGTTTAGTTTTCATGCAAATATCTTTTTTTTTTTTTGCTTCTGTGTTTTAAATAAAATT
>NW_007218158.1:1385-59454 GCF_000164805.1 Carlito syrichta
CCAAGTAAGGACAATGTTCTTGTTAATTCTCAGTAAGTGAGTTTTTGTTTTGTAGGATGGGAGAGAGTTGTTTGTTTTCTCTGTTCTGCTTGGAGCCTAGGCTAGGGACAGCAAAGTGTGATCCTCAAGCTATATCTGGCCCACAGCCTGTTTTTGTATAGCTTGTGATCTAAAAATAAATAAATAAATACACATTTGTAAATTGTTGTAAAATTAAACAGAATATATTTGAGAAACCCTATGTGGCACCAAAAACCTAAGATATTTATTGCATGGTCCCTTACAGAAGAAGTTTGCGAACCCTTGTCTTTTATATAAAAAATAACCAGCAGATAAGTCAAGGACCTTTCTGTTTAGATTGCCAGTCAAATCTTTTGCTCATTTCTTAAGCTGATTTTTTTTTTGCCATTTTATTATTGACTTGCAAGGGTTCTTTATATGTTTTGTATTCAAGTCCTTCATCAGATGTGTAATTTGCCTTTCACTTGTCTTTTGATTTTCTTAATTGTGATTTTTAAAAGCATATTTTTGTTCTGATAAAATTCAGCTTATCAAGTTTTTATTTTATTGGTTTGTGGTTTTTTTGTCCTATCCACGAGATCATTGCCTAACCCAATGTTATAAAAATGTCCTTATGTTCTTTTTCTTCTATAAATGTCATAGTTTTAGCTCTTACAGATAATTAATGATCAATTTTTTACTCTCAATTCTCTTCTATAATTGTGGAAGTTTATGGGTGTTTTCAATTGTTGAGTGATGGTGTGTATGTGGGAAATCTCTGTACCTTCTGCTCAATTTTGCTGTGACTATAAAAAATCTCTGTACCTTCTGCTCAATTTTGCTGTGACTATAAAAAAAAAGATAAAGTCTATTAAAAACATTTGTGGTATATACACATACAATGGAATATTATTCAGTCATAAAGAAGGATGAAGTAAATACATACTATAATGCTGATGAACCTCAAAAACATTATGCTAAGTAAAAGAAACCAGACACGAAAGGTCACATATTGTATGATTTAATTTATAAAAAGTAACCAGAATAGGTAAATTTATATAGATAGAGGGCAGATTGGTGTTTGCCAGGGAGTAGAGGAAGTGGGAATGTGGAGAAATTGTTTAATGATATGAGGCTTTATTTTAAAGCAATGGAAATGTTTTGGAATTAGAGGCAGTGATGCTTTCACAGTTATATAATACTGTGAATGTACTAAATGTCACTTAATTGTTCACTTTAAAGCAATTAATTTTATGTTATGTGAATTTCATTTCAATAAATTGAAAACAAATTCCAAAAAATCAAGGATGAAGTCCTTATAAACTTAAGTTTTTTAGGGGCATGGGCAAAATAAAAGTCATATAGTCAAACTTATGACTTTTTAAGTATTGTAATTTATAATATATTTCGTGCTTAGATATCCTCCCACTATCTGAATTTTTTAAAATTCACCAAAATTTTCTTTTAGATTTTGTGGCTTAACCAATCTGAAATATGTTTTGATGTAGAATATATAATAACATAAGAAAATATTATAGTAACATCAATTTCTCACAGCATAAGAATCATATAGCTTTGGAAAAGCATTTCGAGATTCAAAGTGTAGCTATATGGTCATAAGAAGAAGCAAGAGAAGTCAAATTTTTACATATTATAAAAATGAGAAGAATTTATTTTCCTTTTGTTTTTTGCTTGGCTTTAAAGAGGATAAAAGGAGAAGGAGGCTCTAAAAACACAGAGGAAGGCTAAATTCTGATTTTTTAGAAAACACAACAAATGGGCATTTTTCAAGGACTAAGATGTTTAATATGCAATTTTTATGTTTACAATGCTATATTGTTAATCCTTTCATTTTCCCAAAATATCATTGAACTCTGCTAACACTTACATGCTTTTTGTGAGAAGTATATCTGTTAAAAGCAAGTAAACAAGATAAATTTAATCTCTGGAACAATATGGTGTAATAGGAACAGCATGAACAGGGAAGCAAAATGGTTCATGATCTAACTTACTTTAGATGAAACAGAAATGTCATGACATTCCTCTTTGCATTGGACATGAAATAAGAAAACAAACTGATCTTCCTTAGATTTTAAGAGGAAGTATGACCTCAACTAGTGGCTGAGCATTAGTTAGGTGTAGAATGAGAATGAAGAAGTTTCCGTCTACTTATTCCACAGCTATCATTGCTCAAATACAGTTAAATAGTAAAGAGATAAGACAGTAAGTTTGTAAAAACCACCCTAAAATATATGTTTAAGCCGGGCTCGGTGGCTCAGCCTGTAATCCCTTTGGGAAGTTGAGGTGAGTGGATTGCCTGAGCCCGCAGGTTCGAGACCCGCCTGGGCAGCAAGACCTCATCTCTACAATAAATCAAAAAATCAGTTGGGCGTGGTAGCACATGCCTGTAATTCCGGCTACTTGGAAGGCTGAGGCGGAAGGATCGCCAGAGTCCAGCAGGTCAAGGCTGCGGTGGCCGGGAGCGGCCACTGCACTCCAGTCTGGGCAACAGAGTGAGACTCCAACTCAAAAAATAAAATAAAATAAAATATATGTTTGAAAGAAACTAGCTTGTGTTGACTTTTCCTAAAACTACTAAAATTTAAGTTAGGAAATATTCAATTTGTATTAATCAGAAAGAATAAACAAACTTAGCACTAGAAACTATCACATGCATTTCATATGCATGTGTTTCTTGTTACATGAAATTTTATAGTTTACTTGTCATTTTTAGGTTATATATAAATAAAAGAGATTCTACTCTTGAGATATGAGTATTCAAAGAAAATCACTGATAAACTACTTGGCTGAGGACAATACATTTTATCTTATGCTCAGAAAAAAAAGGAAGACATTTTTACCAAAACAGCAGGATGAACTTTAAACTAATCTTTTTATTTTAGCAAAACCACATATAAAAGTGAGAGAATATAAGATATTAAGATACTTCTTGGATTTGAATAGTATCTTTCTTCCAACAGCTTGAAGCAATTTGCTTTAGGTTCTTATTCAGTCTAGAAACCATTCTGTGGAGATATATACTACGCTATAGACAAATATGTATTCTCATCCTCATTCTATGAATAGAAGAATTAAAACATGATAGATTAAGACTGATTGGCTCAAGATTGTAAAACCAATGCAGATCTTTTGACTTCAGGGTCAAATCTGTTTTTATACTATATGCAATGCAGAAATCCTCTCATTTCCTACCTCATTGCAGTCAGTGACCTTGACCTTTGTCAGGACAGGCAGGTATTATAATTTATTCTCAAAACAGTATTATTTCTTACCTACTTATTTCCATATATCTGGAAGGTTCTTCATCTCTGTGATCTAGTCAAATTCTTCTTTCAGGTCCTATGTCATCTAGAAGTTATTCTCTAAAGAGACTAATTTTTGTTAGTTTTTACCAACAAAATGATTATGCTTAACAAATATGTTTATCCCAACAATAACCATGACCCTGTCTTCATTTCAAAAGAATAACAGTACATTTCACAAGAAAGTATCCAGCTAGTTTGCCCACCTTGAGAGCAGGAACCATGTCTTAATCATCTTTGTTTATCCAGTTCTAGAAATATGATAAGCAGTAAGTACCAGAAATATGATAAACAGTGAAGATAAATGCTTGCTGAAGAAAGATTGCACTGTAGGACCATGTCAATATATTGTTCTTTCCAAATATTGAGAACATCCCATAGTTTCAAATATGGAAATAAGTGATATATAGATAAAGAACTATTATTATGTACTTAAATTAACATAGTTTAAGTAATAGATCACAAAGTTAATTTAACTGATGATAAATAAGGTTAGCAACTAACTTGCAGCCACTGCTGTCTCCCTATCCATGATGAGAAGCCTTTGACATCTTTCAGTTAGCTCATGATGTTTTTAAAAACGAAGAGTCTTATTTATGCTCTCACACATCACACCACTTGAAGTCTCTAGCTGCAGCCCCTGAGATTATTTTCCTTTTCACTCTTTCTATTGTTCTCCCCCAGTTGCTCACCAATCCTGATTGGAAATATGAGAGTGAGGCCATGTGGTGGTAGATGGGAAAATGGAAACTGAGGAATTTTCTAGTTGCAGTTATTTTTTCCTGCCTTTTCAGATGTCTCCAACTTGTCCCTGAACTGTCAGCCAGAAGGTAATGTTTTCTAAATGACCATGTGTTTTCGATTTCACTGTATCATTTTATTTGTTGCTCTCTGGGTACCTAACAATGAATCAGGCACATAGTAGATGCTCAGTAAATAATCATTAATCCATCAGCCACCTGGGAAGGGTGTGTGACAGCAACACTTCTAAAATACTAGAAGTAAGAGCCAAGGTGACTGATGTCAATAAGAGTCACTATTCATCCCAAGACTCATTAATAGAATTTATATTTCCAACAGTCCCCTTAACCAATAAGCTCAGCCAGCAGGCCATATTTCTATGACGTTCAAAAGTTATCCATTCCACTCTTCTCTTAGGAGACTCTTCGGGGCATAAGAAAACCTTTTTAGTTGAAATAACAGAACCATAAACCTCCTATTTTTCCAGCTTCTTGGCTAACTGGAATAAAGAAAACAGAAATGGTATTGCTGTTAACAAAGAAGCTATGTCAGAGATCTTGAGATCATCAAAAGCAATGGGAATCATTCATCTATTAATAATTAAGAATCAAGTTTAAAAAGTATGTTTTAAAAGATGACAGATTCCCATAAGCATAGACTCCAGCACTTGCATTTTAAAAATTGTGTTCATCAGCTTTAATATATAAGGCAGCGCTTTCAAAGTGAGAACTAATTGATTCTCTTACTTTCTTTCCACTGTTCATTAAAAAAAGAGAAGTATGGTACTCTCTCACCCATTTTTATTAACATTATTTAACATTCATTAAACAACTCATGTATATGCTGGGCCTTGTTAGGGATATAGAATTGGTTCTATGTTTTACATGGTCTTGCAAAGGCACCTTCTGAAACATGATTTGCTACTATAATCCACACATGATTGTACCCTTTGTTTCACCTTAAGCCAAAAGCAGCTCAAGTTAAATGCCAAGCTTCCCTGAGTTACAAATTTAGAATCTCTCTGAGGTGCTTGCTCACATGGTGCATTAGCCTACTGCACCAGTTGATTAGCAGTGCTCTCAGAGTGGTATATTGACTCCTGTGTGCACTTATCATTTATCATACTTATGTTCATTTTATTCTTATCCCAATAATGACAGCTTTCATGTAAAATGAAAGGAGAAAATAAGATTAATACCTACTTAGTACACCTTTAACACCATGCACAAATACACTGGCTTCTGAATCAAACACGTCTTCTCTGAATTTGGATTTTATTGTCAATATTATTACTATTGCTTTCATTCAAAACTGACCTGAAGATAACCATTGGTCATTTCTTCAGGAATGGTCAAGAAATTAAAGTCACAGTGTGGGGAGGACAAAGGGAGACAGGAGATAGAGATTCTATGAATTTGCATGTTCAGTGGAGAGTAAAGCAGGGCAATGGGGTCTAAAACAATGCTCATTTTCAAGTTTCATCATTTGATAATATATTCGAGATATTTATTCAGCTTTGGGGTAGAGTAATTTTGAAAGTCTGCTCTGGTGTTAGTATACAAGAGCCTTGGCAACTTTGAATAAAATCCAGCAAAGGCAAAGGTTTTCTACATGTAGTTCTACTGGGTTAGAATTAGCAGGATAGATGATACCTAATAATGTACCTTCTTTCCTCAGGAAATTTAAAATTAAATTTTTTTCAGCTCTTCATCTGAAGTGCAAAGACACTTTTACATGTCATTTATCTTTCTTGCTATTAGGTCTGGGACGTTTACATAAGAAAAACAAAACATGGAGCAACTGCAGCAAGTGGGGTTGAGGAGAATAAGTGGATGTTTGATGGTATTACACAAGGAATGTCATGGTGTTTCTATTTACAGTTAACAAAGAGTGTTTTTCCACCTAGAACTCAAAGTTTGCAGAGCAAATTGTTCAATCTGTTCCAGTATGGCACAGAATGCCCAGGTTAGACACACAGCTTCTACAGGGACAAAAGCAAAGTCCTTATAACAATAAAATCATGGCAGGGTGCAGTGAATCACACCTGTAACCCCAGTGCTTTGGGAGACTGAGGCATAAGGATCACTTGAGGCCAGGAATTTGAGACCAGCAAGGCAACATAGAAAGACCCTGTTTCTACACACACACACACACACACACACACACACACACACACACACACACACACAATTAGCTGGCATGGTAGCATACATCTGTAGTCCAAGCCACTCCAAAGGCTGAGGTGGGAGAATAGCTTGAACCCAGAAGTTCAAAGTTACAACAAGCTATGATCACATCACTGCACTCCAGCCTGGGTGACAGAGTGAGATCCATCTGTAAAATAAATAAATACATAAATAATGACAAAGATTGCTACTTAAAATCAATTTGGGGTTATTTCATTCTCTGCGATTAGACTTATTCACAGATAGCAATATGGATTGTAAAACAAGGAAACGACCAATGAAAAACACAGGGTAGACAAGAATGGTGTGGGAGACCAAGGAACTTTAGCAAAACTAGAAAATTAAGAAAGCAACCACAAATAGTAGAAGAATTCTCCTTAGCTCTTTAGAGAAGAGTACTAAAAATGAGCATTAGAAGCTCAGTGTATTCCCTTGACAATTGTATGTGGTTATGCTTAACTTACCCCAGGGCTGCAGACTGGTACCGGTCCACGGCCTATTAGGAACTGGCCTCACAGCAGGAGGTGAGCAGTGGGAGAGTGGAGCTAGCTTCCAGTCAGAACACGCAACATTAGATTCTCCTAAGATTGCAAACCCTATTGCAAACTGGGCAAGGGATCTAGGCTGCAGGCTCTTTATGATAATCTAATGCCTGATGATCCCTCCCCCCCACCTCCCAGCCACACGACAATTTTCTGTGGAAAATTTGTCTTCCATGAAACCTGATGCCCAAAAGGTTGGGGACGACCGCCTTATATATAGCACATATGATTCTCATTCTAGAGTGTGTGGTCCGATATTTCAACACTTTCTCTGGTTGTGTTTCTAATAGTCTTTATTTAGAGTTGGAGCACTACTGGCATTTTGGATCAGTCATTTTTTGCAGTGGATGCATTTTTCTGTACGTTGTAGGATGTTAACACACATCTCGGGCTTCTACATCCTATATGCCAGTATCAGCTCCACAGTATTGACAACGTTTCTAGACATTGCCAAATATTCTGAAGAGGTGGGGAAAATGGAGGCAAGAATTGTTCCCACTGAGGACCATTGACGCAGAGGGATATATGAACCTTGACTTATACTGAAGTCAAGCACCTGTAGTTCCAGTTGCTTGGAAGGCTGAGGCGGAAGGATCACCGGAGTCCGGCAGGTCGAGGCTGCGGTGGCCGGGATAGGTCACTACACTCCAGTCTGGGTGCAGAGTGAGACACCAACTCAAAAAAACTTCTGGTTAATAGAGTTTTAAACTATCAAGTTGCATTATGGATGAAATCTTGCCAAGGTTTGTTACTGAGAAGTATGCTACATCTAAGAGGCAGGGCTTGGTCTTTGCTGGAAGAAGTGTTCAATCTAAGAAACTTATTTTTGCCTTCACGGAAAGGCTAACTTACAAAATGCAAGGAACTAAGGAACGGATGCAAGGATTTCCAGATGCCTCAGCGCTTGGCTCAAAGTTAAAATTCCATTCTTATTTTAGGAAGGGATAGAGTTTTGGTTTCCCTGCCCCCTCATTTTACTGCCAGTTCAGCACAAAGCCAACTGAAATAAATCATTTTCAACTGCCTACCTATTTAAAGAGCACTTTTAAAACTATTCACTAAGCATCTCAATTTTTAATAGCCTTAGTTATCCATGACCATGTATAATTTTATTATTGCTTAATATGCATAAAAGCAAATACTAAAAAAAATTTCAAGATACTAGCCATAGGAAAGGGGTTTATTAAATCAGCAGCCAATACATCATCATTCTGGAAGCTAGAAATGTCATGTGATACTCTCTCCAGCCACTAACACTCAACATTTTTCAGTTCAAAACTGAAAACACTTTTGCTGAACCTTCAAAATGATTTGACATTAATAGTCACAGCAATAGAGGACATTTTTTAAAAACCAAAAGTAAGAACCTACTCAACTGAGTAACCAGGTATGCGGGTACTTACCTAAATTATTTAAAACTCTTGATTTCTGAGCATTGAGAAAGCCTCGTTCAAAACAGAAAGTTACATCAATAGTGGTACTTGTAATTTGGCAGTACTACTAATTTACAAAGATTCATTTTCACCCTCAATCTTTGTTTCTGGTTGTGAAAGAGATTAGAAAAAAATTGTTTTAAAAGTAACTTTTACGGACCTGGTAAGAAAGTAGCTGAAAGATTACACAAATTTTATGCATTTATTTAATTTCTTAATGGATTACAATAGTAGTCTTATAGAAGAATGTGTACAATTTATGTAATCACAGAGGGAAGTTTATATTAGTCTAAGATAAGGAAAAAAACAGCAGAGGACAAAGTGAAGGCAAATAACAGATTTGGGGAACACCAAAAAGTTTGAAATGACTGAAGCATTGGAGAGTTGTGCAGGGGGGAGGTGCGGATGGGGGTAAGGGGTGCATCCACGTGTGTGTGTGTGTGTGTGTGTGTGTGTGTGTGTGTGTGTGTGTGTGCATGTCTGTGAGAGAGAGAGCTTTATACTTGGTAAGTATTCTGTTCATCATACCTACCTGTAACTTCAGAGATAGATCACGAGATAAATTTTTTGCTACACTATTTTTTCAACAACATGGTGAGCTGTCAAAGAAGATAAAAATTTGTAGGCCTACATTCTGGCCCACCTATTAATCACCCAGCATAGGCTTATTCTGCTACTATCATTAGTAATTTTAGTATAAAACTAGATAGTGTTAGATTGTCTTCTGGACCTGCAAGTTGAACTTTTGCAGTAAATACATTTTTATTTAGACTTTGAAATACAAGCAAAAATTAAAGGGTTTTATTTTGTTTGGTTGTACTATACAGACTAAAATTCTCAGTATTTTCCTCACGCTTAAAAACTAAGGCATTAAAAACCTGAATGTAGTTTTATAAGATTATTTCATATATAGAAACATCATAGATCTTTAAGTATAGCTCAGTAAAATAATTTTAACATAGCTGGTTAGTTTATTGATTGATAAAATTATTAATAATATAAACAAGTGGGGGTGATTCAATTCTAATATTCCATAGTGTTAGATTACCAACTGAGAAAATAATTATTTCCCTAAAAAATGGATTGTGCGAAGAAAAAAAAAATGGATTGTGCTCACATCGCATATTTCTGCTGTTTGCCTTCTTCTTCAGTGTTGGCCACTGCCGGAGGCAAGTGTGAGACAAGACAGACAAATGGTCTGATCTAGAATGGCAAATTCTATGTTTCCTTAATACAGTCTCCTGGAATGACAGCAGTTATGTATTTTTAAGTCTGCTCTTCCATTATGGCGATAAATGGTTATTTAAATACAGTCAGGTTCAGATTACACTAGTGGAAAATGCAGCAGGGAAAAGTATCAAAGACAAAGAACTTTTAAATAAATCTCATCTCTTCTCCCGCCATCTGAGGTAATTTCTTTGCCAGATGGCATATGTTTATGCTGGTACTTAAAAGAAATAAAAATTTAAAACGATCTCAAAAATTTAATTGTTCTTAGTTTTAAAATGTTTTCAAATAAAGAGAGGTTAGTAGAGATTTTGTCTAAAATAATCTAAAAAACAGGTTCAAAATGTACAATTTTAATTTGGAAAAATAGATAATTCATGAAGTTATTGATTTTTTCATATTATTTTTCAGGTACTTTTTTAGAATATCATGAGTCATTTTTTTCTAGAAGCAGTTCTCAACAATCTTTGAAGGACTATATTTAAGTGTATTATAATCAAATTAGCTCTTTAAAACTGAGCACTCAATGAGGCACTTAGAATTTTTTAGTCATATCTATACAGGTATGAGACAGAAAAGTCACTTATCCAAGACTTTTTATTTTGATGAGGAGCAACACAACACAAACAGGAGAAAGACTTCTTCCCCAAATCAAAGTTTCATCAACAATTCCTGTTTATCTAGATCATATTAACCAACTTACCAATGAGAAAGTTCTTCTCTTGAATGTTTGGTATGGTAGAGAAGAATTGTATTATTATGACATCTAAATTTATTGTTCAAAAAAGCAAACTGCATCTAATTGGTATGTAGAGATTTTTCTTTTCTATAAATAATATTAACACTGATCAGAAATAAATCCTGCTTTCTTGACCTAAAATTCAGGATAAAGTTTTCAGCAGATATTTCTAGAAATCCCAATTGAATGGTAGCTAGCTGTAAGCCAAATAACTGAAGCAATCACTTGAGTTTTTGTAGATAGAAAACTCCCCCAAACATTTATTTTTATACAACCAACATTATATGTCACGACCAATTTGGGGAAAATAACATTTAGATTAGTGGAGTGAAACATTTTAATTATTAGTCATAGGAACTAGGATATGTGTGATATTCTTGAACTACTTTATTTTGAACAATCAATTCAGCAAACGTCAATGAGCAAACCTTAGGACAAGGTTCACTGTTTTTACCTTGTATAGAAATATGATTTTTGTGTAAATAGAAATATGAAACAATCTCTTTCCTTAATTTGCTTACATTTTTTGAAGACATAGAGACATTTGGGGCAAAAACAATTATTCAAGGCTAAGTTTCAGCTCCATTATTAGTTCTTTACAAACCTCCCTCCCCAAAAAAAATAAAAATTCTGTTGGATTTATTTGAGGCAGTTACAAATTATATTGCCAACAAAGGGCAGTTTACTCTGATAATCTGTACAATTCTGACTTCGTCTTAGAGTAGCCTTTCTTAAGATGAAGACTACAGCCTCAACGAGTTTTGCCCATACTTCGCTCTAGAACAGGCATCTTCAACAGAGGGATTATCTGATCTTCAATAGTCACAAATGCTCTCACAAGTCAGATTTGGCTGCTTTGCAGATAGTCACAGTCCTACTAGAAGACAATGAGCATTCCTAGTCTATGGAATTCTAGAATGGCATCTATAGAAAAGAGTATTATGCGTTTTATGTAAGTGATAGTGCTAACCGAGCTGTAGTAACAAAGGTCCCCAGAATACAGTCACTCAAATAAAATAGAACTCTTTTTCTCATACACTTAGCAATGCAGGGATAGGTGGGAAATTCAGAACACATAAGTAACTTTGCTCCATCTAGCTTTCTTCTACCTTTCCTTTTTACCACCTTCCCAGGAGTTTAAAATCTAATGTGGGTGCAGTTGGCTCATACTGTCCCTGAAAAGGTAAAAGAAGCAGGGGTTATTGTTAAAGAAATGACCTAGACATCGAACATATTATCTAGCTGCTAGAGAGGCAAAGAAATTTAGTTGCCAGATAGACAGCCGTAAGCCCTGTTAACTCTGGAGGGTAAAGGTGGGGATTCTATTCCTATGAGAAAAGAATGGGGATTCTATTTCTATGGAGGGATATTTAGCAGTCTTGCCTTAAGCATTTAATAAATGGCTTATAAAATAATGCTTTTGATTAATCTGTCTTCCAAAAAATATTTCCTGAAGGTCCACTTTGTACATAGCATTGTATCAGGGCCCATAGGGATTTTAAATGTATGTCCATTTTTACCTACAAAAACTATTTTAAGAAAAATAAACTGTATACAGGGAAGAACACCAATAATAACAAAAATGTTGATTACAATCTACTATATCAAGGGTATTAAATGAACAGCATGAAAGGCACATGAGATTAACACACTCAGTGTCCTTTTCTAATAGGAAGACTGGAGGAGAGATAGCAGCTATTCTTCTTTTGTTCATTCTTCTTTTGTACTTTTTTACCCAATAGCAACAAGGCCTGACACAAATGAAGTCATTTCAGCCTTCAAACCACAGAAAACATACTTTCTGTCTTTAAAAAAATGAGGTAAGTATATATAGATATTTGTGCATCTGCATATATACATACAGATATATAATTAGCAAAGGCCATGCTTATTTGTATTCATTTTGACTTAGAGATTATGCCTATATTCACCTTTAAGTTAAATAGCATTTGTTCTTATTGTTAGAGAGGTTGAATCAATCAACTGCATTCTCTAATGATGGAAGCAGATGGAAATAGAATGAGCTTCTGAATCTTCCTCAAGGGCATTGTAGAGGATGTTGCACCCTTAAATGAAAATTGCTCAATTTTGCAATAGAGTTGTCCAATGTAGACATAGTCTTATATTTTTGCTAATTTTGAATTAATACTCTACAAACCAGCAGCTGACAATGAGCCTGAACAGTTGGTTTCACACCTGAGGCCTCTTTTAAAAGACCATTCTCATCACAGTCAAACAACAGGAGGATATATTAGAGGGGGAAAATGAGTGCATTTTCTCTAAGATTACTTAAGGAGGAGTTTCTCTTGAGCTAATTAAGATTCAATTCTATTTCAGAGACTAATGTCTGAAGCAGACATTCTGTTTGGGAATTATTAATAAATGAAAGCAGAAGGTATCAGAATACTTAAAATGGTACTTTTTGCCTGATGATATTCAAAAAAAGTGCTTGTTGAAAATAATTAAATAAAAAATATATATTTTGAACATAATATCAAATGTTTCAGGTGAATGATTATGTTATATAAAATTATTAATGAAATCAATGAACTTTTTAAAAAGTGTAATAAGTGATACTTTTGACTATTAAACCTGATCCTCTTAGTTTTATACTTCTAAGCTCTTAGAATTCAAAGCTGTCTGGGGGAAAAACACGACAATCTGGTTTTATTTCATTCAGAATATATTGGAGAGAGTATGAGTTATAGCTCCATTTTGAAGAGAAAAATATTTAAATATGCATGTTAAACTTACATGATGGTTCAGGCAACTCAATTCAAATAGATCAGTTAGCCTAAATCAGAAAATACTAATAGAGCATGGAAGAAATATTTTTCCCTCGAAATAAACAATAAACACTCGAAAGTTGTCTAAGTTGTACTCTGTATTTTTGTATAATAAGTTGCTACACATGTAAGTAGTAGTCCAGAAAACACCATCTGGTTTTTCATACACTGTCTTTCACACAGCCTTGAAGGTAATGTTACATTTACCTTCTAGTGAAAACCACACTACGTGAGGTTAGTTGTTGGCAAAAGTACTTTGATTTGTTTCCATGTCACAGGACAACTCAATTTAAATAAATAAATAATGATCATTTCTTTGCTGTTTCCTCTCTTTTTATTTTAATAGCAGAGATAAGCATCCACCAATGTTATCTGTCACCTGCTAGGAAGCTTCAGGATCAGTCTGTCTTTTACAAGTTGAATAGAACTGAGGTTATGGAAATGAGGGTAGTGATACCTATCAGTGCTACAAGATTGTGGAAAATGTGAAATCTTTACAAAAAAAAGGAGGAAATGTCAAAATGTTCAGTGTTCAAGATTTCAAGATGGGTTTACTTTTTAGTGTCTGACAAAAAAGAGAAAGTGTGTTAAGAGAAAAAAATAAAGAGCTAATTCTTGAACTATTGCTTTATCTTTGTTACTGGTTTCCAGTCAGGGGGAAAAAATTATATCTATATATATATTATTCTTATAGTTTTCTGCAGCCTCTCATTTTGTCCATGCTGATATAAACTACTTCCTCTGCTTTAGGTATCCAAGACCATCCTTCTGTACTCAAATGGTTTATATTTAATAACCTCAAAAAAGCAGTCTTTTCTTCTTTGGTGTGGTATCAAAATTTTTCTTAACTCGAGGTTTTAAATCTAAGACTAGATGACAAAGTAAGTTGTATTAGTTTCATGACAAAGTAAGCTGTATTAGCTTCATGACAAAGAAGTTTCTTTGTATTAGCTTCTTTGTCATGGCTAAATTTCAAGAACAACGTCTTCTCTATGTAAAAGAGTTCCATCAAAGTCTAGTTCCATACAGTAGAATCCTTCACTTTTTATTATTATGCTTGACCTAGACAGCTATTTAAAAATTTCAGGATTCTCTGAGTAGGATGGTGGGGCAAAGCTCCTGAACCATTCACAAATCCGTTGCTTCTCCTCCCAGGGCACAAAGTTGTTCTACATTTGACAGTGTCCTTTGAGGTTCAATATGGCCATGTGACTACTTGCCAATGAACACGACCAGAATCAGAAATGTTGTGTGTCTTAAAAAAAAAAAAATCTTATGACTATAGTAGTCAGTTTGTTACATAGGTTAATCTTCTTGAACATGCACAAGTATTTATGCACAAGTATTTCCATCAAGTGAATTTTTAGTTTTACAGTCAGATAAGCCCAAACAGTTTAAAACATAAGAAAAATGAGAGCTATTATCTGAGAAACCACATCCAGAGAGATAAAGAGGGTTAAAAGGATAGGGAGACAAAGAGTTGGGATTATACTGTCATAATATATCATATAGAGTTTATGCATTAATATAGCCAATCATTTAGATGTTGAGCAGTTAAAGTTAGACCTTAAAATATGGGATGTGAGTAAAGTTAAATCTGGTTGGTCATACTTTCCCAGAAGATGTAGGTCCTTCAGAATAAAATATATACAGAAACGGCTTCATGATCTTCACTTTGCTCAACCTAACTATTTTTGAGTTCAAAATGATTCAGGGCTGGGCGCTGTGGCTCACAACTATAATCCTAGCACTTTGGGAGTGCTGAGGTGAGAGGATTGCCCGAGCCCAGGGGTTCAAGACCAGTCTGGGCAACTTGACTAGAGTTCATCTCTACAATAAATCAAGAAAAATTAGTCAGACGTGATGGCATATGCCTGTAGTTCCAGCTACTTGAGGGCTGAGGAGGAAGGATCACCTGAGTTCAGGAGGTCGAGGTTGCAGCGGCCAAGAGCATGCCACTGCCCTCCAGCCTGGGCGACAGAGTAAGACTCCAACTAAAAAAAAAAAAAAGAATTCTGTTAATCAGCCAGGCTCAGTGGCTTAGCCTATAATCCCAGCACTTTTGGAGGCCAAGGCAGTGGATTGCCTGAGCCCACGGGTTCGAGACCAGCCTGGGCAACTTGGTCAGACCTCGTCTCTACAATAAATCAAAAATTAGCCGGGTGTGTTAGTGCACACCTGTAGTTATGGTTACTTGGAAGGCTGAAGTGGAAGGATCACCGGAGCCTAGCAGGCCGATGCTGGGGTGGCCGTGAATGTGCCACTGCCTCCAGCCTGGGTGACAGAGTGAGACTCCAACTCAAACAAAAACAAAAAACTCTTGCCTAGAGGTCAGTGGCACTTTTTTCTATCTATCCAAACACACACCATACTGCCATCCCTCATCTTGCCATTCAAATTTTATTCAATGAGGAAAGCTTGAAGGCTTACACCTAGGTGACATCTGCAGAGCTGGCTGGTCATACACACTTCTCGGAAGCAATACTGATGCTGGAATATGGTATTTCTAACTAACTGTCCCAAGAATGTATAACACAGGGTGTTGTTGTGTCAGGTAAATACATACACATGGGAAAATGAGGCACAGGCTCATAGAAAACAATCAGATGAATATCAAAAGGGCTTTCTCTTTCAGAGTTTCCATATCTTTATGTTAGGGAAGTTATCCAATAATTTTTTTTTTTTAAATAATGACACGTATGTCACAAAGGACTATGAGGCTAGGACATGAAAGGGCCACAAGTAAGAAGGACCTTAGTTGTCAGAAACATCACATCAAGCCTTGTACCAATCAGGAACATTGAGCTGGCTGTCAGTTGAACAGGAAATACACAACAATTTATGTTAAGGTGCTGAAATTTTGAGGTTACTTGTTACAGTAATATAGGTGAGTACCTTGTGTGTCGGAATCCAGGGAATACTAAACAGTTCTGAAGAGCTACTTTATTTTATTCTAAAATGTGATCCCAACTTTTAGTAGCTTTTTGGTTGAACATTGCACTCACCCTTTGACAAAATACCACAGCCCTTGGTTAAGTATTTATCATAGGCCTTTAGATTTAAAATTTAATCATATCACTATTGGAAACCAAATCACAGTAAGGGTGAAAGAAATCATTCTTTCACCAGAAAAACTACTCATTCCTTTCAAAGGAAAAAAAAACAATAGAACATTTTTTTCTCTAGTTGCAACCAGCCAGAGGAAGAAAGGTGCATCTTGGAAGCTTTTTGCATCTGTGGTATTAGTTAATACTGAGGTAGAAGAAAAAGAGTAATGGGGAAAATGTTACTTTGTGTTCTTACAGCATAAAGTATTTCATAACAACTACCTTTGTGTAGTCACTATGTGCCAGGCAGTATGAGAAGTATTTTTATAAAGATTCTTCAACATAATTCTCATTTATATTCACCTCACAGATAAGGTCTATAACTGTTAAGTGTTCATATTCACATAGCCAGCAAGTAATGAAACTATTATTCAAACCAGGCAGGTTGAGTATAAACATAGTTTGGGGTTTTTTTAATTAATTTATTTTTTAATTTAATTAATTGTATTACGTATGCAAGTGTTCGTCATACAGGTAAAGTTTGGGCCTCCCTTTTTTCCCCACTTTGCCTGATTTGAGATCAGATACTCTTATTGATGTTGTATCTGCATGTTTATTACAGCACTATTCACAATAGCAAAAACATGGAACAAACCATGTTGCCCACTGAAACTGAACTGGATAAAAAAAAAATGTGGCACATATATACAATGAAATATTACACAGCCATAACACTGTTTTTAACAGTCATTTTCTAAGGCTTCCAAAGACAAGAACACTATAGCCAGTCTTAAATATTATGACTTGCTATCATCAGAGAAAAGATGTTTTGAAATTTGAGAAATGCATTTAAAATTAAAAATGATCGTTGCTTTCAATTTGTGTTATGGTAGTTACTCAGAAGGAGGTAGGCGAAAGTGAAAGTGTACTTAGATTTATTAAATAAACGAACTTATTTTTGAATGTCTTATACCTTATTTTTGGCACTTTCCAGGGTAGAAAAGATGGGAGCAAGTTAAGAGTTTCAATATTCATACAGATAACAAAGGAAAAAGGTAGAAAAGATTTTTAAGATTAAAATATATTTTTCTGCTAATAAAAGAACCTCTAGCTCACTTATTTCTAAGTTAAATCAGAGCATATATTTCTCCACAAAAAAGTCTTCCACTAGTCTTTTAAAAATATTGCCAACCTTCTCTTAAGGAAAAGAAATGTGTGTCAGAGGTAAGGAAGGGGGAGAGGTGAGCATTGTTATTCTCTCAATTTTCTGCACTTACTTTTATTTAGCTTTGTAGAAACAGCATCGCATTAGAAAACAAATTGATAATAAAAAGTGAAGTGTTACTCAACTTTTCGAAGTGTTACTCAACCCTTTAATTTTAAAATTAGAAGATCTTTTGGGAGAGGAGTCAAAGGATAGAGAAAAACACATATATTAGCCTATAGTGGTTATATCAGATATACCAAAGTTATCAGTCACAAAGGAAGTGAAAAGCTTTATCATGAGAGGATGAGAAGCTAGTCACATTTTCCTAAAATGTAGTAGAAACAGCACCAAACCTGTCTCTAGAAGATCTAAGTATTATTTTCTAATTTATCACTTACCAACCAAATGATCTTGGGAAGGTTACCACTTTGCTAATTTGTAGAATTGGGTTTTTAATATGTTGCCCTTGCTGTTCTCAAACTTCTGGCCTTAAGGGGTATTCCCACCAAAGGCTCCCAAACTTCTGGGATTACAGCCTTGTGCCACCAAGTTGGACTGAATCTCAGTTTTCTACATTATAAAATGAGGATGATGCTTACCCTGCTACTACATGAGGCTCTAATCAAGATAATTCACTAAACAATTGATTTGAATCTGCATCTAGAACAACTTCTACCAGGACTCTTGTCATTAGCTTATCAAAAAGTGAGATTTAAGAATTTCTTTAGTTTGTACTTTCAACAAAATTTTTTTCTAGTTCTTTCTTTGTGTAAAAGTCCATCTTTTAATATATCCTAATATTAATACATTTATGCGCTCTAAAAAGATAATTTTCATAAAGACCTATAAAATAGTTCACTGATGTATTATTTATTTTATTCCATGTGCCTATTTGTGCTACACAAGGCAGCACATACTATATTCAGTAAATTATGTCATAAAAAGTATAATGGACCAAGAACTGAAAGGTTTCTATGGACTTACTGTGTGTAATCTTAAGCAAGTCATCTTTTTACTCCAACTTTCTAGTCTGTTAAATGAAGATACAATATGTATTCACCCTATTCTTCTAAGAAGTATGGCTGGAACGTAAAGAATTTAACCTATGCAAAATTGTTTGTGAAATTTATAAACACCTAGAAAGTGAAAGATATTTGTATATACACACAAATAGATGCAGCATCTCAGTTTTCTAAAAACAAATTTTTAATAAGGACATAGTTTCTATGGTGAGTTGGGAAAAATTAATGTAAAGGATGTGACTGCTAGTCATGATCTGTTTTTCAGTTTTTTCAGATCTCTGTCTTTATAAGCTTATTCATGGGTGATGGACCTTGGGAAAACAGGTTTAGCATATGTCCCCAAATCACATGAAGTTAGGTATATCCAAAATTCAGTGCAATATTTTATTGTTAGAAATATCAATTATCAGCCAACTAATCATCTCTGTAAATCATATACTATTAGAAAGTGACTGAGAGTTATATAAGACAAAAGCAATGATGGTGCTTTTGTGGTCATAACCACTGAAATCAACCAATTGTTTTGGGCAGTTGCCCCAAGCACAGTTTATTTCAATTATTCTGCTAACATTCGTGTTAGATAATTGAGACATGAGTATTTAAGATTATGTTCTTGCTAATGATTAGGAAACAAGAAAAACACATAATTTTTCAAGAAGAGTTTTTATTGTTTTCTCATAAGTTCAAGCCTCTTTTTATCTCTCCTGCTTAGAACAAAACACTCTCTTATCCAAAGAATCTATTTTTCCTAAAGAGTTTTTACAGTGTTGGTGTTGAGATAAAATATCAACTGGATAATAAATTGACTTGCTTTAAAACATCAGAGAGGCATGAAGGCTCTTCATTGGCAGGGAAGTTTTAGCATAAGAAGTGCTTGGAAAACCATTCTGATTGTACAACTGAAAAAAAATTTAACGTGATTTACCTTAGTGAGGTCTGAGAAAAAGAATCCAGAAGTTAAATAATATAGAATAAGCATAAAAGCTGATTGCATTGAAATAATGAATTAAATTCCCTTTGTGTTCAAGGTACTCATAAATTTGCATTTTTAATACCATGGGTAAGGTAGGTAGCTTGAGTATGAACAAGGTCAATGATGCTATGGTGCTTTTTTCCCCCTTGGGCATTCTTTTCTATTCCAAGCCATTGAAATAGACCATTATCCCCTTAACTTCAGTTGTCCCCAAAGGAACCCCATTCTATTTTGGTTATTTTTTTCTATAACTGTATCAATTATTTTACTCTTAATTTGTTCAACACTCACTTCACTCATTTATCCTATATCTTTCTCTGAACCTCCTCTCAAATCTTTTCCACCGTAGAGAAGGTCAAGTAATTACCCATGCCATATGTTTTTGAGACACCAAGAAAGTTTCCTGCTTCACAGTATCTCACCAATGGTCTGCTATAGAACATAAAAGTTAGCACTAAGAGTAGTTTGTTGGGCCTTCATCTTTTGCAGCCTTGCACAGTGCTTGTCTGCATCTAGTGTTTCATCTCCTGTTCTTCAGAAAATCCAGGTGGCTCTGCCACAGCATCTGTCTCCTTGTGACCTGCAGGTACTTGGAGATCCATAGGGAGGATGCTAGAACACCTCGGTAGTCAGGAAATGGTGGATGGGACCCCACTAGCTTCAGAGCAACAAAAACAAAATGAATTACAGAGAGGAGAAGAGAGGACTATCGCAAATAAGAAAAACCCAACAACAACAAAAAAATATAAGCAACTCTCAAAGTACTAAAGAGACAGTGCCCCCAAGAAACAACTATCAAGCACAAACAATGGGAACCTCCCTGACTGACCTGCCCCAGATGACAGTCACAGAAATCAGAGATTGAATGGCTAATATGAATAGAGAGGAACCAAGAGACACTAGAAACGAAATTCTCTGAAGTTGTACAGGAAGTAAAAATGGAGTTGGCCAATTTCAGAAAAGTCTATTTTGAAATAATATAAATGAAAATTTTATCCTGGAAATCAGAAACAAAGTAACAGTCATAGGGAATGGAATCAACCAAGTAGAGAAAAGAATCTCAGAGCTTGAAACCAAAATATGGAATTAATCCAGTCTGTCAAAAATATAGAAAAAAAAGCTCAATAAGACAAAGCAAAGCCTCTGAGAGTTGTAGCACTATATTAAGAAGCCAAATCTATGCCTGATTGGTATCTCTGAAGTGGAAAAGGAATGAGAATACCATGGACTAAACATTCCATAAAGTAATCCAAAAAAATTTCCCTCATCTTAGTAGAGAGGTTACCTTTCAAACATAAGAGAATCAGAAAACCCCTGCAAGGTATCACATGAAAAGATCATCCCCAAGACACATAGTAATCTGCTTCCACAAAGCAAGTATCAAATAAATAAATCCTAAAGATAGCAAAAGAGAAAGATCAGACTACCTACTGGGAAATCTCATCAGAATAGTTCCAGACTTATCTGCAGAAATGCTACAAGTCAGAAGGGACTGGAGTCCAATCTTTAATGCTCTTAAAGATAAGCAATCAAGCACAAGAATTTCCTTCCTCACCAAGCTAAGCTTCATCAGTGATAATTAAAATCCTTCCCAGACATCTAATCCCTAAGAGAATATGTTGCCTCCAGAGCAGGCCTTCAGGAGATGCTTAAGAAGGTATTGAATACAGAAAAAAAGAACAGTCATACTCATCACAAAAGTACAAGCAAGCACAGAGTCAACAGAGTACACAGAACACTCACAAAATGAAAATACACACATTTATAAATACAAAAGTAAAAAGGAAACAAAGCATCCACCAAAAAGTCCTATCACAGGGATAAACTCTCACATTTCAATAATCAATTTGAACTTGAATGGACTAAATGTGCCACTGAAGAGACATCGAGTGGCAAACTGGATAAAGAAGCATTATCCAACAATCTGCTGCCTCCAGGATACTCATCTTACTGCAAACAATACCCACAGTTTCAAATTTGGGTGCTGAAAAACGGTCTTTCAGGCAAATGGATATCAGAATAAAGCAGAAGTAGCTATTCTGATATCAGACAAAGCAGACTTTAAACCATCAAAGGTTAAAAAAGACACAGAAGGACACTACATAATGACAAAAGGTTCAATCCAACAGCAAGAAATATCCACCTTAAACATATATGCACTGAACACAGCAGCACCAGGTTTTATAAAACAACTACTAGTAAACTAAGAGAGAATTTTGACTCTCACACAATCATATTTGGAGACCTAAATACCCCACTAACAGCTCTAGATCTTCAAGGCAAAAATCCAACAAGAATATCTGGAATCTTAACTTGATACTTGATCAAATGGGTTGATTAGACACCTACAGAACACTCTACCCAACATCTACAGAGTATATATTCCACTCATCAGTACATGGAACATATTCCAAGAGTGATCACATACTAGGACATAAATCAAATGTGAACAAGTTTCAGAAGATTAAAATACGCCATCTATCTTTTCAAATCATAGTGGAATAAAAATAAATATTGCCACCAACAAGATGGTCCCGAAACACACAAAGACGTGGATACTAAACAACATGGTGCCGAATGACTTCTGGGTCAACACGGAAATCAAGACAGAAATAAAAAGATTCCTAGAAACAAAGAAAAACCAAGACACATCAGAATCTCTGGAATGCCCCAAAAGCGGTGTTATGAAGAGAATTCATAGCATTGATGCACACATCAAGAAAGCAGAAAGATTACAAGTAAACAACCTAATGTCACAGTTAAAGGACCTGTAAAGACAAGATCATCTAAATCCCAACTTCAGTAAAGGACTCCAGAGCACCAAAATAAAAGTCACAATTGCAGAATAGAGAAGACAAAAATATCATAGAAAAGATCAACAAGACGTAATCTGATTCTTTGAAAGGGTAAATAGGATTGACAGAACCCTGGCCAGAATTGATTTCAAAAAAGAGAGGGAAAATGCAAATAAACACAATTAGTAATGCACAAGGCAAAGTCACAACTGACCCAGAAGAAATTCAAAAGATTATCAGAGATTACTATGAACACCTCTATGCAAATAAACTAGAAAACCTAAAGGAAATGTAGGAGTTTCTGACATCACACAATCTCCTAAGCTTGAAATAACTACTAAGTAACCAAGAGAGCAATAACAAATGAATCTGTAGATTGCCTTAGATAGGATGAACATCTTGACAATATTGATTCTTCTAATCCATAAGCATGGACTATTTTTCCATCTGTTTGTGTCATCCTTGATTTCTCTGACCAGCATTTTGTAGTTCTCACTTCTCTGATTAGGTGGATACCAAGGTATTTCATTTTTTATGTGGGTCTAGTGAATGAAGTGTAAAGGCAATCCATGAAATTGACTCAGTCATAAGAAATTTACCTACCAAAAAAAGCCCTGGCCAGATGGCTTCCCAGCTGAATTCTACAAGATGTAGAAGGAGGAGCTGATACTAATCTCATTGAAAGTATTCCAGGCTATTCAGAGTGATGTAATTCTCCCCAACTAATTTTATTAAGTTAACATCATACTGATACCCAAATCTGGCAAAGACCCAGCAAGAAGAGAAAATTACAATCCCCTTGATCAATACAGAAAAAAAAAAAATCTTAACATGATTTTAGTAAATTGAATCCAAAAACACATTTCAAGGATCATCCACCATGGCCAGGTGGGCTTCATTCCTGGGAAGCAGGGCTAGTTCAACATTTGCAAAACGATAAATATAATTCAGCACATTAACAGATGAAAAACCAAGAACCATATGATTATCTCATTAGACTCAGAAAAAGCACTCAACAAAATCCAGCATTTCTTCTTGAAAAAAGCACTTGAGCACCTAGATGTAGAAGGAACAGCCCTCAAAATACTAAGAGTCATCTATGATAAACCCACAGCCAACATTTTGCTCAATGGGCAGAAGCTAGAAGCATTCCTCCTAAGAATGAGAACAAGACAAGGATGCCCACTCTCACCCCTCCTGTTCAACATAGTGTTGGAAGTCCTAACCTGAGCAATCAGGCATGAGAAGGATATTGGATGTATCCAAATAGGAAAAGAAGGAAGTTAGGCTATCTCTCTTTGTGGATTATATAGTTGTAGGCCTTGAAAATCCTAAGGGGTCTGTCAAAAGCTTCCTCACACTGACAAAAGATTTTGATAAAGTCTGAGGTTACAAAATCAGTTGCATTTCCATACACCAGCAACAAGCAGGAGGAGAACCAAATAAAAAACTCAATCCCATTCACTAAAGCCACACAAAAAATGAAATACCTTGGCATCCACCCAGCCAGAGAAGTGAAAGACTTTTACAATGAGAACAACAAAATACTACTCAAAGAAATCAAGGATGACACAAACAAATGGAAAAGCATTCCATGCTCATGGATAGGAAGAATCAATATTGTTAAGATGTCCATCCTACCAAAGGCAATCTACAGATTCAATGCAATATCCATCAAATTACCAACATCATTTTTTTCATACCTGAAAATGACAATACAAAAATTCATATGGAAACAGAAAAGAGTACAAATAGCCAAAGCAATCCTCAACAAAAGGAACCATTTGGGAGGTATCATACTTCTGGACTTTAAATTTTTTTACAAGGCTACAGTAACCAAAACAGCCTGGTATTGGTACAAGAATAGGTACATAAACCAATCAAACAGGACAAAGAGCCTCTCAATCAACTCACATTTGACACAGCCACCAATAACAATCACTGGGGAAAGAAGATCATACTTACCAAATGGTGCTGGGAAAACTGGCTGACAACATACAAAAGAATAAAATTGGACTCCTACTTATCACCATGTATAAAAATCAACTCAAAATGGATCGAAGACCTAAATGTAAAACCTCAAACTGTAAGAATTCTAGAAGAAAATGTAGGAAATGCCCTTATGCACATTGGGATAGACAATGAATTATTGACCAAGTCTCTAGAAGCAAATACCATAAAAGCTAAGATAGACAAGTGGAACCTCATCAAACTGTAAAGTTTTTGCAAAGCAAAAGAAATCATCAAAAGAGTAAAGAGACAACCCATAGAATAGGGAAAAACATTTGAAAAGTCTGCATCTGAAAAAGGCCTAACATTCAGGATCTATATAGAACATAAACAAAGTGAAAAGAAAAATACAACCCCATTAAAAAGTGGGAAAAGAGCATGAACAGAACTTCTCAAAAGATGACATACAAGCTGCCAACAGACACATGAAAAAATGCTCAGTCTCACTAATCATCAGAGAAATGCAAATGAAAACTACAATGAGATACTGCCTAACTCTGATAAGAATGGTTATCATTAAGTCAAAAAACAACAGGTGCTAACATGGCTGCAGAGAAAAGGGAAGGCTTCTATACTGTTGGTGGGAGTGCAAACTAGTTCAGTCTCTATGAAAAGCTGTGTGGTGATTCCTAAAATAACTAAAACTTGAGCTTCCATACAATCCAGCAATCCCTCTCCTGGAATGTACCTGGAGGAACATAAATCGTTCTACAAAAAAAGACACCTGCACTCACATGTTTATTGCCACACTATTCACAATACCAAAAACATGGAACCAACCCTACTGCCCATGGAAAGTGGACTAGATAAGGAAAATGTGGTACCTATACACAATGAAATATTACACAGTCTTAAAGAAGAACAAAATCATGGACTTCACAGCAAATTGGATGGAGTTGGAGATCATCATACTAAGTGGACTACCACAGAAACAAAGAACTGAATACCTCATGTTCTCACTCATAAGTGGGTCTTGAATATTACTCACAGTAGCAAAAGGGAGGAAACCGCAGCCTTAGGAAACTGTTAAGGGAGGGAGGGAGGAAGGGGGGGATGGGAGGAGGGTGAGGGGCACATGTTCACATAGGGTACTTGGATCATTACCAGGAGAAGTGAGGGCCAGTTAGAAGCCCAACTTCACCTGCATGCAGCCTGGTTATGTAGTTAATCCTCACTTGTACCCCGCATTCCTAGAATTTTTTTAAAAAATTTTAAAAGGGTAATTTGTTAAGATTAAGGGACTGCATCGCCCCACATCTACTAAAACATAGATGCCTCTATGAAAGTTCATTCATTTAATCATTCAATAACGCCTATTAAAAAACAAAACAAAACAGGGTCATTGCAATTTAGCCTGAATTTATATGTGAGATTGTTTATGACAAAGCGCAGAAAATGGGTTAGCAGTGATTAAGTTGGAGGAAAATAACAACACAGAATATGAAACAATTTTCCAAAAAAAGCTGACCTGAATTAGGTGCCACCACGGGGAGCCTGATACAGGCTCAAGCAGAATGGAACTTTTGCACTGAAGGGGAGAGGACCTGGATGGGACAAAGATCTTTGAAAAAGGAAGTAAGGCTGTGTAAGATAAAATATTCAGTAACTTCACATTTTGGCTAGACCACGCTGTGTTCCGGAGAGCTCACCTCTCTTTGCCTACCATGAACTCTAATATTCGCACCAACCACAAGCTTCTCTGTTCTCTCCAGCAGAAAAAAAGTCCATCACTATGCCATGTTCTTGACTCAACACTTTCCTGAATGACAATAACTAAAACGGACATTTAGTTCTCCATTCAAACCATTGCGCAGGCATACTATTAATAAGAAACCAAGGCTGTCCCAGGCATTCTAGATATATGTAACCCTCAAAACAACTAACCCTTATTGAGGCAGCATACTAATTTCCTTGCATGGACTATCTCATTTAATCCCCATATCAACTCTTTATATGAAGTGTCATTTATTATCCTTATACCACTGAGGAAACTGAGGCATAAAGAGATTAACTTTTCTAATCCATTAACTTTCAATTTCTACAATGAAGAATATTTTTTAAAAAAAGGTAGCATTCAGATTCTTAAAATATGTTTTTTACATATCCCTATGTGGATCATCATTCCTGTTTTAGATTGTTTAAGCAAAAACCCTGTATAGGACTACCCCATAATAAAAGACATATGACCCAGGTCATATTAAAAGTTAAATTCCTGCTGGGTTTTATATATATCATCAAGGTCATGAGGGCAAAAGATGTTGAGAAGCTGAGCTCCAGAATTATTCTCTGTGATATTCCAGTAAAAACCTGCACCACTTTCTGGATCAGATAATATTCTCTGCCTTACTCTCTGGCTCTTGATCTGGCATTCTGTTCCCACCTCTTGGCCATCCCTGACCTCAGTTGAACTAGACATCGTTACTCAGTAAGGAAGATTCAAAACTAAAACTTGATTATGTGTACTATGATTAAATTAATTCTTAAACAATAAAGGCCTACCGTATCCATGATCTGTGACCTAGATCACTTAAAGGAGACTGCCGTCTGCAACCTAGGATATCCAAAAAGAGGAGCAAAGTAATGTTTATGTATGTATCAATTAGGGAGACAGATATTGGACAGAAAAGTTTTCGGTTCCATTTTTTTCCTCATCCACCACATTGTACTAAGTTAAAGAATCCCTTGCAGTAGGTCATTCAGACATTCCAAAAGTCATGAGATTCGCAGGAAGTTTCTTAGATGATGGCATTATTATCCTTGCACCTCTTGAGATTTAAAACCTCCAGGTGGCTGGGAATTGTAAAGCATTTACTATCCATTATTTGGTTAGGTAGTAGAAAGAAAGTAAATTGAAAAAGCACATAACTGATTAATTTTAGAAAAATAAACACTTAAAATAATTTCTTTGATCACCCTTAAAATGGACAATCCTTATTCCCAGTGCCCCGTTTGTCATAAAGTTTTAATAGACTTTTATAGTTTTAAGCATTTTATAGTTTGATAATAATAGGTAGGCCAGAGTTGTTAACAAAGCTCAGTAGTGCTCTGGGGTATGAAATGTTGTCCCAAATTGCTTGGAACTACTTAGGTTTCTGTTAGAAATCCTGGCTTTCTCTCTGGCTCAGCAGGGTAGGTCATATAGCTTTCCTAACAAGCCACTACTTACCACTGAACATGGAGACTTCAACATGTACTTAACCTTGATGGAGGGAAACCTCGTATCTAATAAAGAAGAATAAAAGTTCCGAATTACTGCAAAATGCTGCAGCAGGCAAGCTGCAATTCCAGTCATATGAGCCTCTGTTTACAGTAAAATGATGATATGAATCACAATGACTCTCATATAAGGACTCAACTGCCTACCTCGTCATATTCCATATATTTATAATATATAATTTCATTTTCATACAAGCTTATTACACATATTAAAGCAATACTTTTCCTTGTGCAACCAAGATTCATTGATAAAACAATGAAGTGAACTAACACCCTTCCTAAATAAAGTTTCACCAGTAGCACCATATGTTAATGGACCTATTTCATTGTTAATGTGACTGACTGCTTATTGATTCTTGCAGGAATCCAGCAAGGGCTTCAGAGTACAATTTAGTTTGGAGAGCTCTGGGTCCAACATCTATGCTCAATTACAACTTTCAGAAGGGGAGATCAATAAAATTTAAATTGCTTATGGTAATCACAACTTCAAATCATTGCGATCAGCATAAGCAATCTGCTGACCCCAGCCAAGCTCTTAAATTGAAACTTGTAATGAGTGGTCATTTAGTTTGGGTCCATTCATATTATTTTGGAGGCAGGTGATGAACAATTAAAGATCAGCCAGCACCTTCTCTGCACAACATTCCCATCTTTATTCCCAAAGTATTAATATGCAGTAACCCTCGGGTTCACGCTTTTGCACTTCTTTAATGGGTATTCTGTATGAATAAGCAATTATATTTTCTATTAAACAATTTCAGTGTAATTGAATTAGCAGTTATAATATTGCTAGGGCAAGCAAAAGCTTTCCTAGGGAAAAATTAAGTGATATTGGGTAGTGCAAATTAATTTATAGAACTGAAAAATGTAACCAATTAAATAGAATTGCCTTGGCCTCCCCCTCCTCCAAAATACAATTAAGCAGCACATTGTTTCAAAGAATATGTTTCAGAGCAATTTGTTTTCAATCATAATAGCTGTTTTTCATTCATTATGAAAAGCTGTCTATTATAATGAAAATTTCATAGGCAGTTTTCCTTGACAAAGCAGGTTGCAAGTTTAAACAAAGATAACCTGCAGATTACTTCCTTGATAAGGAGTCACCTTAGAATTACATTTTAATAAATCATTGAAAATAAATCTTCTGCTTTACAGCATGAAGGTTTAGAGAAAGAAAAAGCAAATAGAGAGAAACTAATCAATGAAAATCTCCTGCTGCCAATATAATAATAGATGGACCAATGCTAATATATAAAGTGTATTACACTCACACACACAGCCAAAAAGAAAAATGTAAGATAAATATCACGGAAGTCAACTGTCACAAATGAGACTTGAGTAATAATCCCATCTTTACCATTCATCATTCCTACTGTGCCTCCTCCAAGCACTTTGCTGAATTATAAACTAAGGAATTTAGGCCACATTTTTTGCAACCTAATAAGATGGCCATTTTTGAGTTACTGCTAAGGTTTAAAGCATGCTCCTAAGTTTTTCAAAGCAAAGTAAAATGTAAATACATACATATATATGTAGTGTGCACGTTTAATATGTATAATTTGTGACATGTACATAAATATTTCTAAAGGAATATAAGACTATAATTGAAGCAATTCTAAATATTTAATAACTATGCATTAGTAGGAAATTTGTAGTAAAAATATTGAGTTAAACTGATGTCATTTATTTTATCAACGCCTGGATCTGAAAAGACCAGTGAAAAAACCTTGAGTCTCTCTATGTGAATTCCATTAAAAGGATGCCCTGAATTCTTTGGACAATAAGAGAACTTACAAGGTTTTTATGCAGGGAATGGCAAGCCAGGTTTAGAACATGGGCACAGTGAAGATGGACTAGAAGGAGCAAAGTGGACCAGAGAGTGGGAGAGCTAGTAGTGACTTTACATCGTCCGTGGTAGTTGGTGGGCATTCGAATTAAGGGAGAAGTGGAGAAAGAAATGGAGTTCATCAGTTTTCAGAAGTTGCATTGGCAGAATTTCATATTTGATTGGTTGAGGAGAGAGTGAATGAAGGAGAGAACTTGAGAATAGCTTGAAGCTGCCATTTTGAAAAAATTAGAAGGCTGATGAAGCTATTTATGAGGCAGATAATATAAATTAAGGAGTATGTAGGGGAGTTAACTCAGTTCATGTATTAATTAAGAATATTTCCAAAATACTAAATTAGATTAATGTTGGTCCTAAGCCCTCTGCCTTTGCGAGGTAGGAGTCATTGAAAAGGCATTTATTGTAGAAACAATGACTGATATTCCTTTACATAACTTTACTTTGCATATTCTCATCTAAGTTTTAACTCATTCTATGAATTAGGCTCATTGTCTGAGAAGGTAGGCTTTCCATACTTAGATAGAATATTTTTGCAACTTAATAGTATAGCCATTTTTTAAATTAGAATTAAGGTTTAAAGCATATTTTAAGATATATATAAAATATGTTTGTATTCATCTTCTGAAATCTAATGATAAACATAATAAATACTGGTTGAGAGTTGTGAAATATTTCATCTAACATTCAAAAAATATTTGATAAGAATTTATTTAAAAGAAATTCATATCAAATTTCTCCATTTGGGAAAAAGTATTGATGCTAAATTTTTAGAATTCATAAACAAAAAGCTTAACTTATAACTAGAAGCCTTTAATTTTTTTATTTTAAAAATATAGACATTCATAATAGAAACTCAATATATGTTAAATAAACATGTGTCTACATTTGAAATATAAAGTAGACATATAAAGTGGACATCTGCCTAGATATCCACATATTAAGATAATTGCTTATGTATCTTGGTATTTAAAAGTTTTAATGAAAGTATTTTTGCATTTCATAATTCAATATGACTTTCCATACACCAAAGTATCAGGTACTTTGTTTAATAACTTACTATTAGCCAGGCTCTGTGGCTCAGCCTGTAATCCCTCGCCTTGGGAGGCTGAGGTGAGTGGATTGCCTGAACCCGCGGATTCGAGATCCACCTGGGCAACTTGGCGAGACCTCATCTCTACAATAAATCAAAAAATTAGCCGGGCGTGGTAGCGCACACCTGTAATTCCAGCTACTTGGAAGGCTGAGGCGGAAGGATTGCTGGAGCCCCATCAGGTCGAGGCTGCGGTGGCCGGGAGCCGCCATTGCACTCCAGTCTGGGTGACAGAGTGAGACTCCAACTCAATAATAATAATAATAATAACTTACTATTGAAATTTTTATGGTTATACGATATTAACAATATGGTTCATATCTGAACATTTTTGAAATAGACAATTCCAAAACATACAAATTTTAGGAATAAAGAAATCTTTTCTTGTGTTTCATGGCAATTATAAACTTAACTTTCTCATGCAGACTTCTAAAATTCAAGATCTGATGAAACGTAGCAATAGAAGTGGAAGAATTTCTCTTTTTAGACAAAGTTGCCTTGTCTATCCATGCTCAGGCATAGATTATTTTTCACTTGATGAGGCTTCTTGATTCTACTGTTTCCTTTCATTCTTTAGCATCATCTGCTTTATCCTCTGAAGACTTCCCTGTGCTATTCAGCACTACCATACACCCAATCCTTAATAAAACATAACTTAAAACTTTATCCAACATTTATTAAATACCTGCCAAATGCTGTGCTAGGTGAAAAAAAAATTGAACTAAATTCCTTCTTATAACATTTCTTCTTCCTTGGTGAAATCAGTGGTTACAAGTGATTGTTCATAATAATTTACTGGGCCTTTTACTGTGTGACTTTAAACTTTATTTTCCTCATTTATAAAAGGAGATGAAAATAGTACTCATGTCATAAATGTGTTGAGGGAATTAAATTAAATTTAATACATAGCGTGTGCTCAGTTAACATTGGCTGTTGTTCTCTCTTAAATGGATCAATTTTTCAAATCAGTGAATAGACTATAATGAAATTGTGTGTGTTTGATACACTTAGGTCCAAATACTATTCTCAAATTTCTACAAAAAATGCTTGTCTATGGTCAATTCCAAAGCTTCTATCCCAACATTTCTACACATACTTATTACGCTGATGATACAAAAGAAATAAGATTTGTTTTCAGTGCATAATTTAGTTCAACAGCCTCTCTTCTTTCACATTCTTCCTAATGTGGGATATCTGACACTGTCCTTTCCTTGTTCTCCCCAAATCTCCACTTCTTCCTTTTTGTCTATTCAAACTTAACTATTTTTTACATTAACTGTAGGTTTCATCAACAGTCCGACTTTAATGCCTTGAATTTTCCCTTTACATACTCTTACTAAAGGAACATTTCTGCTCACATGATGACCACGTTTTCCACAGGAAAATAATGTCTAAAACCATTTATCCCTGATCTCTTCTTCCTTTACATTTTTTTACAGGTTGTCCTGTGATGTCAAAAATCAAATAAGGGTGACAACTTATCATAGTTGAAAAGGAAAGGACTTCAGGATCAAATAGATCCGTATCCTAGCTACGTAACTTACTATTTGTGACATGGGTCAACTTAGTTAACATCTTTCGCTTTTTCCTCATCTTTAAAATGGGAATAATGAGACCTACTCGCTGGGATTGAGATGAAGATAATTTAAGTTAGTATAAATACATAGGATGGCACAATACTCTCACAATCTAAGAGTCATTGGAAAGGTAAGAATTAGAAAGATTCGTGTTATTGAATAATGTAACATATAGTTATTGAGAAGTTTCCAAAATTTTCATATAAAATACATAAAATATATAATCTAAATCTCAAAAAATCTTAACAATTTAATTTGCCTACCAGAAAAAAATAGTTTCTAAATAAAATTATTTATGCAAGTGTCTTATTGTCAATAAGTTGCAGCCTAGGTGGTGAGAAGCACATTGTATTTAGATTTAGGAATCTGAATTCTAGTCCTAGTTCTACCACTAGCTCTGTGATTGGTAATCACCTAATTTTTCTGGACTGAAGTATTCCCATCTAAAAGACAGATAGGTTTATAAGGTTCCTACCTGTTCTAACTTTCTATGATACTAAACATTCCCTTCCTTTCATAGTTAACCTTATGTTATATGTTGAATTGTGCACATCACCCTTAAAATTTGCATGTTCAAGTCCTAACTCTCGGTACTTCAGAGTATAGTCTTATTTGGAATAGGGTTTATTGCAGATGTAATGTTAAGATAAGGTCATACCAAAGTAGATTGAGTCCCTGATTCAATATAGGGAAGATTTGGAGACAGATATGCACACAGGGAAAATGCCATGTAAAGATGAAGGCAGAGATAGGGTGATGCTTCTACATATCAAGGAGCATCAAAGATTGTTAGCAAACCACCAGAAGCTAGAGGAGAAGCATGGATTAGATCCTTCCTCACCGTCCTCAGAAGAAACCAACCCTGTCAACACCTTGGTCTCAACATCCAGCCCCCAGAACTTTCAGATAATATATTTCTGTTGTTTAAGCCACCCACTTCGTGATAATTGCTTACAGTAGCTTTAGTAAACTAATACACCTTGTTTCATAATTAACTAAAAGATGCTAAACTTCTATTACAATATAAATAAACACATACATGTGTGTATATTTGTGTGCATGTATTAATAATATAAAGTACACTACCAGAATAGTCAGTTAATTGACTTGTTTCAAGGAGACTGTTGATTGAAATATGGAACAATTAAACACTGAATCCAATTACTGAACATTAGACTCTCAAATTGAGAAGAATAAATTTGAAGGGAAAGCTTCAAAATTTAACTGCTTTTTATATCAGGAAGGTCCCTAAATATATCCCCTTCTCTTTGAAGTTTAAGAGGACGTTGCTATCTCTAAATTGCCTCTCTCAGTTTTTAACAACTCCCTAAATGGGTTTGCTGAGCACATGGGAAAAGTAGAAGTTTTCCCCGTCAGCATTCTTGGTTCATATAGCAGTGGGTTGTTGCCTCTGTGGAATTTTGAGTTTCTTATAAGACTGCTTTTCCTATTTGATTTGCATTTCTTTTTGTGTTTTCCTTCATGAGAATGTGAGCCCTGTAAAGGTAAGGTTAGGAACACTTTTACCAAATCTAAGAACTATCTTGCCAGGTGTGGTGGCTCATGCCTATAATATCAGCACTTTGGGAGGCCGAGGTGGGAGGATTGCTTAAGCCCATGAGTTTGAGACCAGCCTAGACAACATAGTGAAACCTAATCTTCACAAAATAAAAAAAAATTAGCCATCACAGCGGCGCCTGCCTATGGTCTCAGCAACTCAGGAGCTTGAGGCAGAAGGATTGCCTGAGCCCAGGAGGTCAAGGCTGCAGTGAGCCATGATCATGCCACTGCACTCCAACCTGGGCAACAGGGTGAAACCCTGACTCTAGGAGAAGAAGAAGAGAGTGGGGTGGGGGGAGAAGAGGAGAAGGAAGGGGAGTGGAAGGGGAAATATCTGTTGGCCAATATCTAAAAAACAGTCTAGTATGTATCTTTTCATTCTAAAGAAAGACCATAATTGATCATTTAGGTACATCTTTTCATAAAACCTTACTCCATAAAACCACTAGGACCACTTTAAATTGAAAAGAACCTAGTTTAAAGCCAGAAAATGTTAATATCCTATCATTTACTGAAACATAGTCATGAATGTTTCTGTTAGGAAAAATCTTGGAGGTCTTTTAAAAACATTTTTTTAGTTGATGCAAATTTACTGTAGTCATTAACAACATTGACTCTGAAGTTAAACTAGACTGAGTATCTGTATTGATAATAATACCAATCTTGCAAGGTTATTGTGAAGATTAATGAGACAAATATTGTAAAGTACTTAATGTAGCAATTGGAATATAATATTGAGTATCAAATGCTCAGTGAAGGTTCTGTCTATTGTATTCTTATTAGTAATGTCAATATTCATAGTATTTCCAACTTTTGAGATATCAGTAATGAAATTTTTGGTTTGGTGGATAGAGTGCTTCCTAAGTGAACATGAGGGCAACTAACTAAACAGGTTCAATTTTACTTGACCATTTTATGTAAACAAAATCTAACTTAGGCCTCTGAATATTAGGATGTGAATTTGAGAGCATTTACTAGTATATATAATGTAGCACTTTTGCTATTTATGCAATATAGTGTTCCTTCAATGCAAACCAATATATAACACAGAGACAGATAGCAAATAAATATATGAATGGTAAACAGCTCCTTTTAGTTATCTCATTGAAAGGGAGAGTAAAAACTTTGCAACTCTCTATAGTTTTCAGAATTTTATACACTGCCCACGTTTAGTTCCTCTGTCAGACCTGCCATTTTATGTGTAATATAATACTGCTTAAGGTTATTAATCTTTAAAAAAGTATACCATTGCTTTATAGCCAGTCCTGCTTTGCAATACAAATGACATAATTACTTGTTCTGGCTGGAGGGGGTCCAGTTCCTTTAGTTCATTTTTTAAATGCAAATCTTATTAAGTATTTTATCCTAAAATGGCTAATGCAAAAAGGGCAGTCCTAGACTAAGATGGACAACATGCCTAAAAAATAAATACTAAGCGAGTAATGAAACCTGAATTAAATCAGCGTACTGGAAAACCAAATTGATTACTTATTGAAATATGTTAACATGGTGTAATGGGTAACTGCCAAAGTCAGATATACAATAATATTACATGAATCATTGTCAGATAATCACAAAGGTTTATAAGAGCAATAAGAAATTTTAAAACCTTCTCCACCAAAATCTAGATGCTCATAAAAAATTATAGGTAGTGATCTCCATATTATATGGTTTTGTTAAAAAGACCTTTTAGGTTTTTTACAGGTCTTCTTTTTGTTTTTCTTTAAAATTCATAGATTTGTTGTCAAATAGAATAATGGGCAACTTTCTATAAAATCTTGCAAGAAAGTTTTAAGAATGCTAAATGCATTTCTCTACTCAATTTAAGATATCTGCAATGGAACAAAGTCTTTTTGAAAGTCTTTTTGAAATTTATTTTTTATTTTGAAGTATGTAACATATAAAAAGTATATTTTGTATATCTTTTCAAAGTGTACAGTTTGCATGTGTACAGTTTAAAGGATAGTAATATAATTCCTTCATAAGCACCACTGTTCTAGCCTGAGAGGACCTAGTTTCTGTTTTTGAGCTACCTGAGTAGAACAATGCTTTTTCAGAGAATGTTTTAAGCTTGAAACTATACTGAAAATAATTAAACTAAATTGTTCAATTACTTTAAAATATGTTTCTAGAATGTATTCACTACCTATAGATTTTTTTCCCTAAAACAAAGATTGTTTCAAAGTCAGTTCAAACAATTTTAAATGTAACTTTGGAAACAGAAATGTAGCACTTTCTTTGTTCAGTGCTTAACATTTACAGAACATTTCCCAGCTGTTGTTATTTTCCAGGTTATCTGTAATCCTAAAAGAGAAAATTCCTAAACAGTATTAAAATAAATTTCAAAACACTTAAATAACTGTAAGACAAAAGCAAAAACAAACAAACAAACAAAAAAGCTTTGGGAGAAGAAAATCAAACCGAATTGACTATCTTTGAACTGACTATATTTTGTCCTTTATGCCTCAGTCTCTCTCTCTCTCTCTCTCTCTCTCTCTCTCTCTCTCTCTCTATATATATATATATATATATATATATATATATATATAATATGTACATAATTTTTTCATTTTTTCTTTTTGACCTTTGACTAATCTTCCTTGAAAATATAAGCAACACATATATGTGCATATATTGCATATATATGCATATGTATATATATAAGTAATATATATATTTGAAAATATCCTAATCACCTCCCAGATTGACAAGATATTTGAGTATTTTGTCTTTCTGATCAAAGAGAGCTCAACAAAGAGGGACAAGCCCATTCACTCATATTGGGAAGAAAGTGATTTCATTAGCACATCATAGGGGTGCCCCTTTGAAAATTGTTAAATTGTGTTAACAGTTTAAGAGGTGGGAGTGTGACTGGTTTAACTTGTCTCATTAATATGTTCATGTGATTCCGAGTTGAATTTTGCAATCCTGTTACAGTATTTTCTCTCTCCTCTCCGTAGAATTCCTTACCCTTTCTACCTCTACTGTTATCAAGGCTCTGTTCTTGAGTGATTTCTAGCCCTAGGACTCTTCCTTTATTTCAGTTATCAAGAACTATTAGTGGCTCATTTTCCCAAGGAACAGCCATTTCATCGTATTTTGTTGTTTCAGCAGCCCTTTGTCTTCCTCTTGAAGGAGAAATGAACCACCATGTTTTCCTGAGAGGCAGGCTCTCAGGGAAGCATATTGCTTTATGTGATGAGAGATGTAGAAGGAGGCCCAAGTGACTAGACACATACACCCTAAGGGTTATCTGTGCAACCAATAATTAAGTTCTTAGCGGCTGATTACTTTCTGTTGCTTAGATGCAAAGCAAACAGAAGTGTCATACACAGGATAAAAGCCAAAGAGCTGAGTACATGTAAACCTCTTTTGGAAGATTTATTACATGTCACAATGTGGCTATAACTTATTCTCATCTGTCCCTCTTGGCACTTACCAACAGTGATGAAAATGGAGAGTCTTTACTCAGGGAACTCTTGACTGCATTACTATTAAATTATTTGCATATTGGTAGTGCAGAGGGATCCTAGGATGGCAGTTTTCCAAGTTTCATTACCTTCACCCTCACTACTCAATAAGAGTTCCCACAATTCCAATGAGGTGGAGAGAAAACTGGAGCTATTTGCCTTTGGAGTATTCTCTCACTGTTAATTAATGAAAAACGGAGGTGAAATGGTACTAAATGGAAGAATGGAGGAACAAATGAATGGATGGAAGAATTTGATTGTTTATTAACAGAGCTAATTGTGTGGTTATTTGGGGACAAAATGTAAATGAATGAGTACAATTTTATCACAAAGCCAAAGGGCCCCCTATTGGTATCACAACACAGTTTATCAGGCTCTTGCCATTCCATGTTGAGGAACAGTTCCATCACGGAGCACTTATTGTGTCATAGACATAGAGACATGGCCATGGATTTTTCTCCATACACTTGTGTGCCTTTTACTAACTACAAGGCATATCCACCTGGCACCTTAGCAACTAAACTTACATAGCGTTTAATACAGACTGCATGGTATCATTATTCTGCCTGTCTCTCTTAGTTTAAAATTACCAACATTTTTATGGGCTATTTTTGTCATTGTTAGCTGGACTTTTAAATGTCTAACCTTACCCCACTCCATTAACAAATGAGTTCTAATTTAACATGAATATCTGCTTTTCAGACCAATTGAGATATTTCCTACTTTCCTTTTCCATTTAGAATCTCCCAACCTGCTCTTCTATCAACACATTAATGAATTTCATAAGCAAGATCAGGAAGATTGGACAGAGAGGATAAAAGATCTTCCAAAATCCTCAGTACCTCCCAAAGCCATCCCAAATTAAACAATTACTGTAATTATGCAACTAAGAAGAGTTATGTAAATGTGTTTGCAATCCATTTTATATTATTTTTTATTTATCTACAAAATAGATCTTAAATTTTAAAAGTATATTTATAGAGAGATACAGCCTCCTAACAAGTCCCCTGAATCTGCTTTCGATGACATTTTTGCCCCAAATCTCCATAAATGTGAAAATTCTGGAGTCATTACTTTTTCCTTCCACCATGGTATTTTTGAATTGATTTTCTCATGTGCATCACAGTACCAAAGTTTTAATCCTGCTCATGCTTCGCCAATGGCGAAATTAACCCTATCTTCTAGATCTAATCTATTTCGTAATGCTTTAACCAATTCGTTTGCAACCCAAAATATGTACTCTTTTAAAAATTCTTCCTTGGTTGTCAGGAAGATGGTGGCCGAGCCAGTCAAACTAAGCAAGTCCCCATGTGAGTGAGTGAGTGAGTGTATGGAAAATTTTGTGTATGTGCTGGTGGGTGAGTGAGCATGTGAGAGGCTGACTGAGTGAAGGCTAGGGAGCTAGTGGCCAGGGCTCTCCTGGTGCAGCTGCTGGTGCCACAGCTGCTGGGCTTGGACCCTAGCAACTCTCCGGACACGGAAGACACATACCATTTTCTTTTTTTTTTTTTAAATCAACAAACCCTCCCTCGGAAGAAAATGCTGGGAGAGACTAAGTGGGGGCTCGTGAGCAAGTGGCCAGGCCCCTGGTGCAACAGCTGGTGCTGCAGCTTCTCTACTTCCTCCCTGGCTCTTCCCAGGTCACAGAAGCTGAGTGCCGTTATTTTTTTTTAATGAACAAAAGTTTTTCTGTGAAAAAGTGATGGGGAGAAACCATTGCCCCAGGCTCTCCCTCACCATTGCAGCAGGAAAAACTGCCAGCTCCTGGCTTTGCCTCACCACTTCAGCACCTGGCAGGACAATAGCAGCAGGGACTACAGAGGGAGTCCAGAGGCAAAGTACCACGAAAGAGGACAAGAGAGGCACCCCACCACCATCTTGAAGGCAGGATAGGAAAGTGTTCCAACTTACTCAACACAGAGCAACAGACCTGATCTCTGTGACTGGTGGATCAACCACTCAGGGATTGATCAAGACCCAGAGGAAATATCCAGAAAGCACAGACTTCAGAGGGACCTGACGAATGCTGAGTTCCAGGTGCCCTACCCCCACCCTGATCCAGCCACGGGACAAACGGTGTGGCCAGAAAAGGACGAGATAGAACTCCAAAGAGATCAGTGGTGAGTCCAGGGCTAACCCAAACCCTCTCCTCCCCAGCAATCCTCTGAACGTCAGACCCACACAACTGGGCCACAACTGAAAGGGACAAATTCAGGCAGAGCCTGGACGTCAGTTGCAATAGGAGAACTCCATTTCAGGATAGGCCTGGCAGGGGCACCCCCCATGAGTACATATCTGGGTAAGAAACCCATAACTCCTCACCGTACCTCCCCATAGGAGAAGCTCTCCCTGACCATACGAGAGTGGGAGGGGAAGACTGCAGCCCCACCCATCTCTACTGTCCATCCTCTTTCCCTGCTCTGGACACTGAGGAGAGAGTGAAAAAGGTGTCTCTGCAAGAGAGACCTGATTAGAAGAACAATTACAGTGCCTGGAACAAGAGGGCAGGTTTTTTAAAACATTTTTTTAATTTTCAATTTTTTCTTAAGTTTTTAAAATTTTTTGACTGTTAGTTCATCTATTTTAAAAATATTTTCCCATTGTGCATTAATGTGCATGTGAGAGTTTGATCTGTATCCCTCCCAAATTTTTTTTCTATTCTTTTTCTGCTTCTTTCTTCTTTTATATGTAATTTTCTGTTTATGTGTGTGGGTGAATGATTGAGTGTTCATCTTTCAAATTTTTTGTTGCTGTTTGTTTTTGTTCCTTTGTTCTTCTGGGTTATTTTTTATTTTCATTTTTTATAGTTTAAGGTATGTGTCAATATATGTGTGAGGGTTCAACCTGAATTCCATTTTTCCCCCTATGCTCTTTCTGTTTTTCTTTTCTACTCACTTTGTGCTAGGCATGTGTGTGTGTGTTTTTACTTTTCTTGGGTTTTTTGGTTGTTCTTTGTTTTGTTTCACTTTGTTGTTATTCCAGTTTCTTTTGGGGTGTGTGTATATGTGTGTGTGTATGTGATCAATTGTTTTTCCATTGGTTTCTGCTTTGCATCATCATATATAGTGGTGGTAGGGAGTGGATCTCAGAGAACACATAACATAATAAGTGAACATTGTAATTTGCAAGTAGTTTCTGAATCCTAGCTCCCCATTCCCTACTTTATTCAAATTTCAAAAACTACAAGAGACAACAAAGCTTCCCATCTACCATCCTACTTCAAAATAGAACAAATCGGAACACAGAACAGGGAAGAATAGAGGAATGAGCAAACATCAGAAGGGAAAGCATCTCCCACTGACACTGAATAACAGAACTAAACAGAAAAACAAGAGATCTGTCACAAATGAGGAAAAATCAAAGGAAGACCTCAGGCAATTTCAAGTGTACCAAAGACAAAACTCCTGAAAATTCAGACCTTAGTGCCCAAACAATAGAAGTCACCGAATGACTAGCCCCAGAATATGACAGGGATTAGGGAATGGATGGAAAGAGAAAGACAAGATGCAACACTGAAAGAACTTGTAGCAGAAATTTTGGCAATAAAAAATTTCATCCAGGAAATAAATAACAAGATGACAAGCATGAAAAGCAGAATTAATCTAGCTAAAGAAAGACTCTCAGAACCTGAAGACCAGAACATGGAATTAACCCAATATGTAAAAAACATAGAAAGAAGACTCAGAAAGAAAGAACAAAAACCTATGAAAGATGTGCGATTAAATCAAGAAGCCAAACCTACAACTGATTGGTATTCCAAAAGAAGAAAGAGAAATGGAGAACAACTTGGAGCAAGTATTCTAGGAGGTAATCCAAGAAAACTTTCCAATCTCACCAGAGATGAAACCAGTCAAGCACAAGAGATCCAGAGAACTCCCACAAGACATCAAATGAGAAGACCAACCCCTAGACACATAGTAATTCACCTACACAAAGTGGGTACAAAAAAAAAATCCTAAAGGCAGCAAGAGAGAAACGTCAGACTACCTACCAGGGAAAACCAATCAGAATAGCAGCAGACCTCCCAGCATAAACACTACAAGCAAGAAGGGACTGGAGCCCTATATTCAAAGTCCACAAAGACAAACAATTTCAACCAAGAATTTCCTATCCAGTCAAGCTCAGTCCTTCCCAGACATCCAATCACTAAGAGATTATGCAGCTTCCAGTTCAGCTCTACAAGACACACTTTAAAAGGTATTAAGCACAGAAGAAAGAGAAAAAAAGAATGGCCACACACTTCCCAAGAGAACAGCAGAGCACAGAATCAACAGAGAATACAGTGCAACAAGAGATTTGAAAACACACACACATACATCAACCCCAAAGCCAAAAGAAAACACGCAAACAAAGAAAAAACTTTATAAGAACCTCATGACAGCAATAAAAAATCACATTTCAAAAAATCTACTTGAATGTGAATAGAGAAAATGCACCACTGAAAAAGCACAGTTTAGCAAACTGGATGAAAAATCATGACCCAATTAGTTTCTGCCTCCAGGAGACTCATCTCACTACAAGGGACACACACAGATTCAAAGTTAAAGGTTGGAAAATGAGTTTCCTGGCAAATGGATCACAAAAAAGGCAGGAGTTGCAAACTCAATATCAGACAAAACAACCTTTAAGTTATCAAAAACCTAAAAAGATGCAAAAGGACACTACATAATGATAAAAGATTCAATCCATCAATAAGAAATATCCATCCTACACATATATGCCCCCAACACAGGAGCACCAGTATTTATAAAGCAACTACTAAGTAAACTAAAAAAGATATTGACTCTAACACTATAATAGCAAGTGACTTGAATTGCCCACTAACAGCCCTAGAAAGATCATAGAGGCAAAAAATCAATAAGGAGATCCAAAACCTAAACTTGGCACTTGACCAAATGAACTTAATAGATACCTAGAGATTATTCCACTCAATAACACCAGAATATACATTCTACTCTTCGCCACATGGAGCATACTCCAAGATTGATCACATCCTTGGCCATAAATCAAGCATAAACAAATTTCATAAGGTTGAAATCTTGACATGCACTTCTCAGACCACAGCAGACTAAAAATAAATATCAACACCAATAAAATTTTCCCAAAGTCCACAAAGACATTGACACTAAATAGCATGATGGTGAACAACTACTGGGTCAACACTGAAATAAAAGCAGAAATTAAAAGATTCCTGGAAACAAAGGAAAATGAAGAAACAGCTTACCAAAACCTCTGGGATGCCATGAAAACAGTTCTAAGAGGGGAATTTATATCTCTACAAGCACACATCAAGAAAACTGAAAGATCACAAGTGGAGAGCCTAACAAATTATCTAAGGGAGCTAAAAAGAGAAGACCACCAAAACCCAACTTTTACAGAAGAATCCAAATCACCAAAATAAGAGCCAAAATATGGGACATAGAAGACAAAAATATCATAGAAAACATCAACAAAACAAAAAGCTTGTTCTTTGAAAGAATTAACAAGATTAATGAATCTCTAGCAGAATGACCAAGAAAAGAGAGAAAAAGCCCAAATAAACACAATCAATCAGAAATACAAAAGATCAAATCACAACTGACTCCAAAGAAATACAAGAGACTATCAGAGATTACTATGTAACCCTGTATGGAAACAAACTTGATAACCTAAGTGAAATGGAGTACTTTCTGACATCACACACCCTCCCCAGGTTGAAACAAGAAGACATTGAGACACTAAATAGACCAATAACAACCCAAGAAATTGACTCTGTCATTCAAAAACCACCTACAAAAAAAAAAAAAAAAAAAAAAACCCTGGACCGGATGGCTTTCCAGCAGAATTCAACAAAACATACAAGGAGTTGATGCCAATCCTATTGAAAGTATTCCAAGCAATTGAGAAAGATGGAATTCTCCCAAAATCATTTTACGAAGTTAACATCACACTGATACCCAAACTGGTTAAAGATCCAACAAGAAAAGAGAACTACAGATCAATATCCCTTATGAACATAGATGCAAAATTGCTCAACAAGATTCTCACAAATCGGATCCAAAAACACCTCAAAAATCATCCACTGTGACCAAGTAGGCTTCATCCCCAGGATGCAGGGATGGTTCACCATTTGCAAGACCATAAAAGTAATTAAAAACATCAACAGATGTAAAAAAAAAAAAGAACCATATGATTATATCATTAGATGTAGAAAAAGCTTTTGATAAAATTCAGCATCATTTCTTGATAAGAACCCTCAAACCCCTAGGTATAGAAGGACATACCTCAAAATACTAAGTGCCATCTACAATAAACCTACAGCTAATATAAGGCAAATGCACAGAAGCTGGAAACATTTCCCCTGAAAACTGGAACAAGACAAGGCTGCCCACTTTCATCCTTCTTGTTCAGCATTATGTTGGAAGCCCTAGCTTGGGCAATTAGACAACAGAGGTAAATCAGGGGTATTCAAACAAGAAAAGAGGAAGTCAAGCTGTCCCTCTTTGCTGATGATATGATCCTATACCTTGAAAATCCAAGCGAATCTGCTTGCACTGATAAAGGACTTTGGCAAAGTCTCAGGTTACAAAATAAATGTGCAAAAGACAGTTGCATTCCTATACACCAACAATAAGCAGGCAGAGACCCAAATTAAAAGCACAATCCCATTCATAATAGCCACCAAAAAAATGACATATCTCAGCAGCTTCCTAACCAGAGAAGTAAAAGGCCTTTACAATGAGAACTACAAAACACTGCTCAAAGAAAGCCAAGAAGACATAAACAAATGGAAAAATATTCCATGTTCATGGATAGGAAGAATTAACATTGTTAAGATGTCCATCCTAACAAAGGCAATCTACAGATTCAATGCAATACCCATTAAGTTACCAACATCATTCTTCTCAGACCTGAAAATGACAATACAGAAATTTATATGGAAACATAAATGACCACGAATAGCCAAAATAATCCTTAGCAAAAGAAACAAAGCAGGAGGTATCACACTTCCAGACTTCAAACTTTACTGTAAGGCTACAGTAATCAAAACAACCTGGTATTGGTATAAGAACAGGCACATGGACCAATGGAACAGGATAGAGATTCCGGAAGCAAAGCCTCAATTTCTCAACTGACTTATCATTGACAAAGCCTCCAACAACAACCAGTGGGGAGAAGAGAAACTATTCGGTAAATGGTGCTAGGAAAACTGGCTGATCATATGCAGAAGATTGAAACAGGACCCCTACTTATCACCATACACAAAAATTAACTCTTAATGGATCGAAGCCCTAAACATAAAACCTCAAACTATATAAGAATCTTAGAAGACACAGGAGACACCCTTATGGAAATCGGAACTGGCAACCAATTCCTATTCAGAACCCTAAATGTCCATACCTTAAGAAATAAGATCGACAAGTGGAACTTCATCAAACTAACGAGCTTCTGCAAAGCAAAAGAAACCATCAAGAGAGCAGGGAGACAGCCCAAAGAATGGGGAAAAATATTTGCCAACTGTATATCTGACAAAGATCTAACATCTAGGATCTACACGGAGCTCAAGCATGCTGAAAGGAAAAAAACAAACAGCTCCATTAAGAAGTGAGCAAAAGGCATGAATAAACACTTCTCAAAAGAAGATATACAGGCAGCCAACAGACACATGAAAAAGTGCTCAGTCTCACTCATCATCAGAGAAATGCAAATCAAAACCACATTGAGATACCACCTAACCCCAGTAAGAATGGCCATCATTAATAAAACAACAACAGATGCTGGCGAGGATGTGGAGAGAAAAGAACCCTTTTACACTGCTGGTGGGAATGCAAACTAGTGCAGCCTCTTTGGAAGACAGTGTGATCATTTCTGAAAATACTAGAAATTGACCTTCCATATGACCCAGCAATTCCTGTATTAGGAATATACCCAGAGGAAATCAAATCATTCTACAAAAAGGATACCTACACATATGTTTTTTGCAGCTCTATTCACAATAGCAAAAACATGGAATCAACTATGTTGCCTATCAAAGCTAGACTGGATTAAAAAAATGTGGTACATATACACAAGGAATGTTATGCAGCCATAAAAAAGGACAAGCATATGGACTTCACAGCAACTTGGATGGATTTAGAGTTGATCATACTCAGTGATCTACCACAAAAACAAAGAACAGAGTGCCCTATGTTCTCACTCATAAGCGGACCTTGAACAATTATAATACCATAAGAGATTGGCAGTAGTGGGAAACTGTCAGGGGAGGGGGCGGGATTGGCAATTGAGGGAAACAGCTCGGGGAGGGAGGGGCATACCTCATTAACAAGGGTACCTGCATAATCAACATTTGTATACCTAACTCTGAGTTGTACCTACATCTTTATAATAAAAAAGTAAAAAATAATAATTAAAAATAAAAATTATTCCTCATTGAACTCTAATTCTTGACTCACCCACCAATCCATGCAATCTCTCTCTTCTTAATTATATAAATACAGGAGAAATTCAATAAGCATGGCTAATTTGAAGCACAATTCAGCATGCCTAAATAAAGTATACATGTTTCTGTCTCTTTTTCAGTCTTTTATGAATTGCCTTGTTCCATTATCCTTTAAATGTTGTTGTTCCATAATTTTGTTTCAAATTTTTTTTCTCTTTGGCCTTTGAATGATCTTCCTTGGAAATCTCAACAACTCATATAGCTTCTTTCAATTGCTACCATATATGGATGATTCTCAAGTCCTACTCACCAGAGGTCTCTCAAATACAGTAAATATATTCATTCAGCAACATTTTAAAAGAAACTTCCATTTTGATCATGATAGAGTAGTTAGTTTTGAAGTTAAATTTCTACCATGAGCAATTAGAAAATCTGGAAAAATATATGAGGGAACTATCTGTTGTCATTAGATTGCAACTGAGTCAAGCCCACAGCCCATGAAATAGTGGATACCCATGGGTAAGTACCATAACCACTCAAGAAGACCTTTAACATCTGAGCTGAACAAGTGCCAGGTGAGCTTCCAGGATGCCTAACCAAGAACAACTGCTGGAAAAGAGTACAGAATGATCAATTAAGTTAAGTTTATCATGACAATTATAAGAACCTTGCTAGGAAAGCCTGGGACCCTGACATATGAGATGGGTTAGCTGCTTGTATTCTCCCAGAGATTTGGACTCCCCAAAATTCTTTTAAACTCTTAGATCCTGCAGAAGTAGTCCATTCCTCTTTTTTAAGAGCTATACTTTCTGCATGTGGAGAACATTACAGAGTCCTCTTTTTCACAAGGTAACAGGTCCATCTTCAATATATCTCCTCATCTCCTTGCCTGGATGTCAAGCCGAAAGTTTGTGTTAAGTCATTGCAAAAGCTACTCAAGGATATACAGGGCCTGAGTAGTCAGGAAAAGGACTATACCTTTAAAAGGGCTCTAGTGATTAGCCGGCATGTCTGGGGAGTAACCAAGAAATTGGATTTTGAGGGTTCTTGACAAAGGGGATAGGTCACAAAACTAGATAAAGGAGAGTTTACTGACTTAGAAGCATTTTCTCAGGATATGAGATTTAACACTTGGCAAGAAACCAAAGGATGGTACAAATGAGCAGCTATCATGGTTTTTAGAAGTCTGAAGGGAGTGATAGTCCAAACCAAGTGACATTGCAATGCTTGCATTACTTTGACAGACAATGAAGAAAAGGATAAAAAGTCTTAGGAAAGTGTGCATGCTAGTACAGATATATTATGTGAGGCTGGAAGACCCACCAGAAGATAATATTCCACACAAAGGCCCAGAGGACACATCTTTGAACAAGGCCATCAGAAATGACTTGGAGAGGGACACTAGAATCAACACGAAGTTCAGCAGTGGCTCTGTTCCCCAGGTCACAATAATATCTATCACAGAGCCTGGTTTTTACAGCTATGAAAAAAAAAACAAGTAGATAAGACAACTGGAGGGAAAAAAGGCTAAGTGGTAGTATATATCCACCAGAAGCCTGGAATTCTCAGTTAACTTAGGAAAGGTAACATTGGAGTGGTACATGAGGGGTCATGACTTTCAGACTGTTGTGGAGATGGCTAATAGTATACAATCTCTAAAGACAAATAAATGAACAGTCAATACAAATAAATCTCAATATACATAATCAAAAGAATGTAGTAATGGATTAACAGGAGAGCGAAGGATGGTCACCTCTATAAAAAATAAATCATGGTCATTTGTTTATGTGCTGACCTGAGAGAGGTTTCAGATCCAAAGTCTGAAAAGATGACTATATCCCAAAAGAAAATATTGCAATATCTGGACAAATATTTATTATAATAATTTCTGTGGCCATTCCCCAATTGAACCTATAGCTATTTATTTGGGTAATTATACACCAGGCAAAAGGAATATCCCAATATTGCCATTGGTCTTTAGGACATGGGCTATAAACTGACAGCGATACTTGGAGACCAAAGTTAGATACTTGGAGATCAAAGTTAGAGTGGAGTTTTATGGGGGTTGTGAAGTAAATAGAACTCTGGTTAGACTAAATTAGGTGGATCCACTGGATCTACAAACCCATATGTTGGTTATTTCCTCAAACCCTAAATGTATAATTGAGTTTGACACACTTGGCAATTAGAGTAACTTTCACAATAGTCCCTTGGCCTGTGGAATAAAAGTTATATTATTAGGAAAGGGCAAGTAGAAGACTCTAATACTAACATCACTGCCAAGTTAGTAAATTTAAGTTAATATTATATTTCCGAGGCTATGAAGGATAGTTAATACCATTTTTAAAGATTTTGGGTGTCGCCTTTCCTGCTGTAACAGGTCCCTGCCCAAACTAGAGGAGTCCTAGGGAATAACTTCAGGCTACTGCAAATTCAAACAAGGAGTAGCTCTAATTATAGCTGCCATGTGACTGTGGTATCTTCATTAGAACAGACTAATATGACCTCAGGTACATGGTATGGGGCCATTGGTTTAGTGAATGAGTTTTTCTCCATCCCAGTCAAGAAAAAGGACCAAACCCATTTTCATTTACATGGATAGACAACAATATACATTTACAGTTTTGTCCAAAGTCTATATTAGCTCTCCTACTTTTTGTCATAAACCCAAAGATATCTAGATTTTACACAGAACATTACACAATTTACACAGATCCATTACTTCAATGACATCTTTTTATAAGGCAAAATGAACAAGAGATGGCTAGCATGCTATAGGATTTGGTAAAACACATGAGCTTCAGAGGGTAGAAGATAAATTCTATCTTCAAGGACCTGTCAATTTAGCAATGTATCTGGTGCCTAGCATAAGGGGTATGATAAACCAAGTTCGCCAAAATGAAAGATTAAATGCTATGCCTTATGTCCCTTGACACAAAGAAGGAATCACAACACCAGGTAGGCTCCTTTGGGTTCCAAAAAGGACACACATTCTACACCTAAGAATACTGTTCTGACCCATGTAATATGTGAAATAATGAGCTGAGCTTGGATGTGGTCTAGAGTAGAAAGTGATTCTTCAACAAGTCCAGGCTGTAGTACAAAAATCACTGTGGTTTGCTACTTAAAATCCAGCATACTTTATGATTGTGCAGGTTTCAGTAGTTAAAAAATAATATATGGGTTTTATGACAAGTCTCAGTGGAAAAATCACAATTCAAGTCACTGGAGAATGCCATGCCATCTGCAGCCAACAAGACAAAACAAAACAACACATGCCCTTGAAAAAACAGCTTCTGACATGCACTGGACCCATGGCTTATCCATGAGTCTGTCTGAAACTGCGCATGAGATCAGTTCTGTTAAACTCATCAAGTCATAAAGTCAGATGGGCCCATCAGCTATCCATCATAAATTTGAATTACACATCTTAAGCAGGAGCAGAAGGTAAAAGAGAGCATCATGAGCATATTACCCAGGACAAAATGTCACTTGCCATAGGTATAGCAGTACCCTTTCTTCAGCTTACAACACAGGCCATATGAAAGATTTTATGCAAGCCGGGCTCGGTGGCTCAGCCTGTAATCCCACACCTTTGGGAGGCTGAGGTGAGTGGATTGCCTGAGCCCGTGGGTTCGAGACCCACCTGGGCAGCGAGACCTCCTCTCTACAATAAATCAAAAAAATCAGCCGGGCATGGTAGCGCATGCCTGTAATTCCAACTACTCGAGGCTGAGGCGGAAGGATCGCCGGAGCCCAGTAGGTCGAGGCTGCGGTGGCCGGGAGCAACCACTGCACTCCAGTCTGGGCGACAGAGTGAGACTCCAACTCAAAAAAAAAAAAAAAAAAAGAAAGAAAGATTCTATGCACCCAGGTGAAAGAGGGAGAAAGGTCCACGCTTGGTCTATGGATGGATTTGCTTGGAATGCGAGTATACGACAAAAATGGTGGTGCCTGCTTTAGAGTCAATCATAAGGGTGCTTTAGAAAGAGATTGTTGAGATAGCATTTTCCCAATTGGAGTTTTTGTGGTGCTTATGTCTACGTACATTTTGGCAAAAGAAAACTATTCTGAGTTGAAGATACATAATGAATTCACAGGCAGTGGTAAATGACTTGACTTGCTGAAAAAGAGACTGATGAAAATGGATGGAAAGATCAGAGATAAAGTGATCTGGAGTAAAGGCATGTGCATGGATATATGGGCGTAAGTACAAAGTATAAAGATATTTATAACTTAAAACCCACAGAAAGGACCAACCATGGAAGGTGCACTGAAAAGCCAAGTAGACGAAATAATTCAGCCAATTGGCATAAGTCAGTCATTGTCATGGTCCACCTCATAACTGGCCCAATAGCATACAGTGGGATTGACTACAGTAGCAGATATTAAGACCATGCACGGGCTCAACATAAAATACTGCTTACCAATGCTAATCCAGCTTTTGCTACTTCTGACTGATCAATCAGCCAGCAACACAGGGCACTATTTATCAAGGAGAATACCACCATTTGCTAACAGGTTGGTTACTTTTGGATCCTCCTTTATTAAAAGGGAAATGATACTTTTCTGGTTATGGGTTTAAATTCTTCCTGGAGAGCTCTAGTCAGTACTGTCATCAGGGAGCACATAAGGTATCTAATATACAAGTATGGTAATTAATAGTATGTGTCAATTTTTGTAGGCCATAATACCCAGTTTTTGGTCAACAACCAGTCTAGATGTTGTTGTGAGGTGTCTTTTCAATGAGATTAACATTTAAATGAGTAGACTTTGAATAAAGCATATTACACTCCATAATTTGGATAGACTTAATTCTACTAGTTGAAGGTTTTAAGAGAAAGGACTGAGGTCTCCTGATGAAAAATGAAATTGGCCTCCAGGCAGCCTCTGGTCTCAAGACTGCAATATGAACTCTGGGTCTGCAGCCTGCTGGCTTGATCTGCATATTTCAGACTTACCAGCTACCACAATCACATTAGCCAATTCCCTAAAATAAATTCCCCTCTTTTTCTCTCATAGATAGATAGATTGAGAGATAGATAGATGACAGAGGTATAGAGGTGTAGATAGATGACAGATGATCAATAAATGATAGATTAGATTAGATATAAATAGAGATATATATTCACACAATCAGTATAATCCTACTAGTTTACCTTCTCTAGAAAACCCTGATGAATACAACAGGCATGAAATTCAACATGATATAGCACAGAGTAAAGATGTGAAAGTGGACCCACTGGTCATATCTCCTGATATACTATCCAGAATCATCCAGCCCTAGAACTTTGGAATGACCCCCTGGAAGCATTTCTAAAGCACCTGCTCAGAAGCACTCCTCTATGAGAATGGGAGAATGCATTCCTAAAGATGCAGTATCCATGTTGACTTTGAGACTTATATGACACTCTTTCCCTGACAGAAAGCATAAATATACCCATGAACCAAGAAGTGGAAGTAAAAGTGGACCTACCTACCATTATTCCCAATGACCCATTGAAAGACTTTGTGTTTTCCATCCCTACAACTCTGGGTTTTATAGGGCTTGAGCTCCTGTTACTCAAAAGTGGCATATTCTTGTCAGAGGACTCAGCAAGGTCCCTGTTGACCTACATCCTATGATTGCTATCTGGGCACCTTGGAATCTCTAAGTTCAGGGAATAACAGCTGACAAGAGTCATCATCTTGTTCGGGGAAACTGAATCTTATCAGGGGGTTGAGTTAAGACTATTCTTATATAATGGGCTCAGAGAGAAATATTGATGGAATGTATTTGGGCACCTCTTTGTATTTCTTTTTAGTTTTGTGGTTTGTTTTTTATCTCACTCTGTTGCCCAGACAGGAGTGTAGTGGCATGATCAGGACTCACCACAGTCTCAAACTCCTAGGCTCAAATAATCCTCCCACTTCAATCTCCCAAGCTTCTGGGATTACAGATGTGTGCCACTGCACATGGCCAGATGGTGCATATGAATAAACAGATATGTTGTCAATCCCATTATAAGAATAGTATTGTTACAAGAAACTTGAACATCTCTGCGTCACTCCACTAGTCATGGAGACCAGCAGAAATTATACCAAGGATGAGAAGAATTTAGATTTGAGTAGAGGAGTTATACAGTGAGTACCAGCTGTGTCCCCAAGACCAACTGCTGTGGTGTCTATAGTTTGTCCCACTAATCTCCTCCTTGATTTTCCCTAATCTCCCTCTTTACTTTCTACCCATGAAGATATGTCTGTTGGATCCCTGAAGGACTTACTTCCTAAATTTGTATACAAAAGTGGATCCCTGTAATGCAAAAGGAAAATTATGGTAGTCACAGAATTGTACTTCTCTGGGCTTTTTAGAAGGAAAGTTTGCCATTTGCCTGCACTGAGTATAGTTAGTTGACAGCCTCCATGAATGACCCCCAAATTTCAAGCCAAGCCCATGCTTTTTCTAGGCAGCACCAAACCAGTGACTAAGAATAACACAGGTACTATGGCTTAGTCATTTCTAATTAATGTGGGACTCCTCAGATGGGTAATATTTGCTTCACAGCTTCAAAAGAGTTAGTCAAAGCTTTGTCAGACTTATATCATAGTATGAGGCTCTCTTTGCCTCAGCCCTCTTCCTTTCCTTTTTCCATTCACTGGTGTCAGTTCAGCCTTGTGATTTGACAATTGTGTTATCTCTCATACTTTTCACTAAAGTTACTCTCCTCCCCCAATAAACCACGTGGGTCTCTTAACCATGCTCCAGTGGCTGACACACTATGAAAGTCAGAAAACATCTTTAATGTCCTAAGAAAATACTGTTAATCTAGCATTCTGTATGCAATAAAATTATCCTTCAAAATTGAATGTAAAATAAAGATATTCTCAGACAAAGGGGAAAAATGCTGAAAGAATGGATCGCCAGAAACTCTACATTACAAGAATTACTAAAGGATGTACTTCAGGTTTAAGAAAAATAATCCAAGATGGAAAAATAGAGATAAAGGAAAGTAAATGGCTCTGGAATGAGCAAATACATGAATAAATATGAAACTATTAACCACTTAGAGCAACAATGGTAATATTCTGTGAATTTTTTCCATTAGAATTAAATGCATGACAAAAATGGCAAACAAACAAAAATGAGAGACTACTAAATGAAGTACAACTGGTAGAAAGAGTTTGCATTGTTTAGAGTGTTGTAAAAATACTAATTTAAGGTACACAAATTAGTAGGATAAAGAATTAACTTTGAGAGTAACCACAAAACAATGATACTAAGCATATACTAAAAACACACGGGTTATCAGATAGGATTTTAAAGATCAAATTGTATGCTGCTCATAAGAAACATACTTTAAATGTAAAAGTAAAAGCAATTTGAAAATAAAAGAATAGAAAAAAGATACTCTGTATAAATACTTAGCATAAGAAAGATGCTATTGCTAAATTAATAGACAAAATTGCATGGAAGACAAGAAGTAATTACAAGATAAAGACATTTCATAGAAATAAAAGGGTCATTAACAAGAAGATACATAAACTCAAATTTATAGGACTCATAATATAGTTTTATAATATATAAAGCAAGAGTTAACAAAACTAAAAGAATAGACAGGCATATACACAATTACAATTGGATATTTTAACATACCTTTCTCAGTAGCTGAGTGTATAAGCAGATAAAAATTAGTAAGGATATAAAAGATTTGAACATTATGATACATAAATTGATTGAATTGATATACATAAAACACTACAAGATTTTAACCCAATTTTCCCAGAAACTTATAAAACAAGCAGACAAAAATCAATAAGAAAGATTTAGAATAGTCAAAATAATATTAAAAGAGAAGAACAAAGTCATAGGACTGACACTACCTGACGTCAAGATTTATTATAAAGCTACAGTCAAGACAGTGTGGTATTGGTGAAAGAACAGACAAATCGATCAATGAAACAGAATAAAGAGTTCAGATCCCAGCTGATCTTTAGCAAAGGAGCAACTGCAATATGTGGAGAAAAATGCAGTCTTTTCAACACAAGATACTGGAACAACTAGATATCCACATACAAGAAACAGAATCTAGACTTTACATCATTCATAAAATTAACTCAAAATGGATCACAGACCTAAATGTAAACTAGAAAACTCCTAGAAGGTAACATGGGAGAAAATATAGATGACCTTGAGTATGGTGATGACTTTTTAGGTACAACACCAAAGGCATGGCCCATGAAAGACAAAATTGATAGGCTAGACTTCATTAAAATTTAAAACTTCTGTTCTTTGAAAGACACAGTCAAAAGGATTAAAAAGACAGGCTACACTCTGGGAGAAGATGTTTGCAAAATTTCTGATAAAGGATTGCTTTCCAAAATATACAAAGAAAACTTAAATCTCAACAATAAGAAGATAAACAGCCCAATTAAAAAATAGGCAACAGATGTGATAGATATCTCACCAAAGAAGACACAGAAATGGAAAATAAGTATATAAAGATGCTCTGTATCGTGTTACTTGAGAAATGCAAATTAAGACAACAAGAAAATTCCACTACACACCTATTAAAATGGCCAAGATCCAGAACACTGACAGCGCCAAATACTGGTGAGGATATAGAACAAGAACTCTCAATCATTGTTGGTGGGAATGCAAAATGGTACAGCCACTCTGGAAGATGGTTTGGAAGTTTCTAACAAAGCTAAACACAATCTTCTCATACGATCCTGCGATCTCTCTTTTCGTAACTTACCCAAAGGAGTTGAAAAATATCCAGACAAAATCCTGCATATGGATGTTTACAGCAGCTTTATTCATACTTTCCACAACTTGGAGGCAATCAAGATGTCCTTCAGTAGGTGATGGAATAAATGAACTGTGATGCACCAAGATAATGGATTATTATTAAGCACGGAAAATAAATGAGGTATCAAGCCATAAAAAGACACGGGGGAAACTTCAATGAAAATTATTTAGTGAAAGACGCCAATCTTAAAAGCCTACATAATCTGTGATTTTAACTATATGACATTCTAGAAACACTAAAATTATGAAGACAGTAAAAAGATCAATGGTTGCCAGGAGTTATGAGGGATGCATATATAAATAGGCAGAACAGCGGGGATTTTCAAGGCAGCAAAACTATTTTCTACAATACCGTAATAGTGGATAGATGTCATTATACTTTTGTCGAAACCCATAGAATGTATACCACGAAGGGTGAATCCTAGTGTAAACCATGAACTCTGGGTGATAATGACCTGTCACTGTAGGTTTATAGATGGTATCAAAGGTACTATTCTTGTGTGGGATGTTGACAGCAGGGGAGGCTATGCATGCACAAGGGCAGAGGGTATATGGGAAATCTCTGTACCATCCACTCAATTTTGCTACAAATCAAGCACTGTTGTAAAAAATAAAGCCTATTTTTTTAAAAAGAAGAAAGTAAGGCATTCCACATTTGAAAAAATATATTTGCCATATAGACACTTGACAAAGAAATTATATCTCATTATTATATCCAAATAATGGGATATATATTTGGAATAATAACTGATTTTCCCAACAAATCAATAGGAAAAAAATAATGATAAGTGTACCAAATAATAAAAGAAGTAGTTTACAAAAGATAATAACCAAATGTATAGTAATGGCTAATTTGCTCAATGTTTACTAACTAAGGAAATGCAAATTCGGTCTCCAATGAGATACCACTAAAAATAATGACTGACAATAACAATTTTTGGCAAAGATACAGAGCACGTGAAACTCTCATATTTAGCTTTTGAGTGTACAAATTAGTTCAATCATTTTTAGTAATTAAAAACCTATTTTATAACTCACTAATCCAGCACCTGGGCATATCAGAAAAATATTACAAAAGCCCACAAAAATAATATACAAATATTGATAGTAACTTTATTTCTAAGAATTGAAAACTGTAAACAGTTTATATCCTCATAACAAAGAGAATAGGTAAGTAAATCATGTCATATTTATACTACGGAGTTATACATGAAAATGCACACAAAAAATAAATTACATACAACAGCACAGATGAATCTCAAAAACATTATATTAAGTCATATGAAAAAAGAGTAAATACTTTCCGATTCAACTTATAAAGTTCATATGGAGTTCAAGACAAGCAAAACTAATTTATTACATAAAAATATAAAGAGAAATTGCCTCTGGCAGGGAGAGGGTATTTGTTAGGAAGAAGCATAAGGGAAATTCTGGAAAATTGTATACCTTCAACTCAATGGAATTCTATACCTTCAACTCAATGGTATTCTATACCTTCAACTCAATGGTAGTTACATGGGGTATACAAGCATAGAAATCATTGAGTTCTTTACTTAAGGCTTACATGTCTTATACATACATACATACATATACACACACATAATTTCTTAATAAAATATGAAAAATACACATGTATACAGAAAACATGTATTCTTCATTTACAATGTGTTCACCACTGTATTTGAACTTTTGCATCTAAATCAGGAATTACAAAGATGAATAAACATCCTAACCCACAGTCCAGCGGTGGAATTGAGGAGACAGCTATTTAAACAGACAAATAGAACATCACAACATAAATGACACCCCCAGAGTCATCATCATGTTGCTGTGGAAATATCTAGGATGAAAACAACTACGTCTTTGGAGGCTGATGGAAGTCTTCACTAAAGAATCAATTTTAAGCTTAGAATTTAAAATGAAGTAGAAATGTGCTGGGGAGAGAGTGTATGGGGGTGGGGTATAATTTGATATTCCAGACATAATAATATATAAGAAGGTGTGATCCAGGAAATATAAATGAGGTTTATAATTGCTGATTCAATTAATGAAGTGAGTGATAGCCAGATTACAAAGAATTAATTTAACACTAATAGTTCCTAAACACAAGTTGCAAAATTGTGGGCATATCAAAATTATCTTAGAGGGTACTTTTTAAAAATCTTTTTATTATAAAGATGTGGGGTACAATTCAGGGTTAGGTATACAAACATTGATTATCTTGGAGCGTACTTTAAAAGACACAAGTTACTCCAGAAGTTCACATGTACCTCTTTCACCTCTACCCCTCACCTTAAGAAATACAGTCATTGGGAGCTACTGTAAGTAGCAGGAGTGTATCAGGTGCCACCAGTATTTGGGGACAGAAAGAAGGATTGAGAATCACTGCTTTAAGGGCAAAACTGTGATGATTCAAGAAGGGAAAGATTAATACCTCATCAAAGTCAAAAATAGAATTTTCAAGTAATTTCTGAATTAAACATAATAGCACAGAAAGTCTGATTGGAAGTGCCCAATAAGACCACTCTCCCAAACATGAAGAATATTTTCCTCACATATTTTTTTCTTATTACCACACTGGAATAGGTACTACCCAAAATACCTAGTTCTTAATAAAATATTACATTAATTATTAATTCAATGAAAATCTTTCTCAATGTATATATTTTTAATGTTTCCCATATCATACTTTGTATTCAATAAATGTAACCCTAAAACAGTCCTCTGGTTTTGTGGCAGGGTTCCATGCAATCATAACGGAATATAGATAGTTTTCTATTTGGCTTTTTTTTTTTTACATGTCTTACTTTTTTCATACAATTTATATTACACTAAGAAGTTGGAGATTCCTCACCTTTCATCTATAAAAATATTCTGTGTTGTCAGACTCTTTGAGCAATACCTTTGACAAGCTTTCATGTTCCATCTTTCCCATTAAAAATCTGCACCATGAATAAATACTGCCCCCAGTAGTTAGTTAAAATAGTATTTTGCCACCTTTCACCCCTTTTGCTCACAAAGTAATCTAAACCTAGCACATTAAGGGAGAGATCAAAGTGATGTTGCTGTTTTATGTACAGTAGGTGCAGTCAGCTCATTTGTGAGTTACCACTCTCTAGGGCAAAGATAAGGCATGCAAACAGTTAGTTGTGGCCTTTCACCCACAAAATTGAGTTCATAGTGAAATATATGTGATGCACAAAAGAGATAAAGAGGAAGAAATGTTGAAATCAACATAAAGAAGGAAAATAGGCAGAAACCAGACAATATTTAAACATTTTCTAGATATTAAAATGTCACAGTACTTATAATGAATAATTACGACAGAATTTAAATTTCTTTGTATGTGTAGCCATGGGGAATAGGCCATCTAATCTCTGTCCAACAAACACAGGACAGACAGACAAGGCATAATGCAACCTCTATTCATATGTTAACCCTGAAAACTACCCTGCTAAGTAACATCTGAAACCCCGTTTCTAAATTAGAATCTGATTTATCTCCTAAATTATAAGCTTCATCACCACAGAGTTTAGTTAGAACATCAAACATTGTTCTTCGAAGAAAGAAAATAACTTCCCCACTGTCAATGTAATTTTATCCCAGAGGCTGAAGATCGCATTTTTCATTGTAGAGCACATTTTGCTTTTCCTTTTGTCCTCCTCTCCTTTTATAGAAAAATCACATTAAGGCTAGCCAGGATGTAAAATGCACATGTCCAGCCACTGCAGTGAAATTCCATAAGGAAAGTGGCAGGGATAGCTACAGCAGGCATTGTACTTTTCTTCCCATATTTCTTTTGAAGATGTCTTCAGATTTGTGCCACATCGTTGATTTTATAAGCTGTGGAGCATTGCACTATATTTAGTATAATATTGTCTTCCAAGAACAGTCAAAAGCTTTTTTTGTTTTTTAATTTACTGTACCACAGAGGTAAGCCCAGGCAGCCCAACTATTCTTAAAACTATGCAAACCTAGTGAGGAAAATCTAAGACTTATAGGAAAGACACTCAGGGATACTTTAAAATATTTGATCTACATTCTTTGCTTTTTTTTTTTTTTTTTTTTTTTT
>NW_007218158.1:59544-102488 GCF_000164805.1 Carlito syrichta
GCGGGCTCAGGCAATCCAATCACCTCAGCCTCCCAAAGGCGCGGGATTACAGGCTGAGCCACCGAGCCCGGCTTCATTCTTTGCTTTTTATGTGACAAACTACCAAGTCACTTTACAACAAAACTTATGGATAAATATTCACTTTCTCTCACCCCTGCATTCACTTTCTCCTGCCTTCCAAACAGCCTCTCTGATCCTTCATTTCAGGGCATGTTTGCACAGAATAGAAAGTTGTCTTCTTTCTTTTTAAAAAATGCCTAAACTTTTGGAAGTGATTAAGCTAAGTGCCCTGGCCAGGAAGAGAGGAGAGTGGTTTGCCTTGAAGATGGCCAGAAGGAAGAGGAAGCTGTTTCCCTCAGGCTGAGAAGTCTGAGGTCACCAGAGTATGAAGAACTTGAAAGCAAACATGTACCAGCACCTGTAGAGATAAGACTGCAGAGTGTTGAGGTTTATTCTGGGAAGACTTCCTGGAATCCACTGAACCCTGAGCTCCTTGTTGTACCAGACTCAAGTGTCTCTAGACCTGAAAAATCAAGAAGGGCCAAAGCTTCAACCTGCGACTCAGGCAACTCCACCTTATGCTTCATACAGTCTTTTTTTGCAATTATCCAACATCATTCTAGGCAATCTAGTCTATAAATCATCTCTAGAGAATTGCCTTTTGTTGATTAGCATCACCCTGCCTTGGTTCATAACATCTCCTCTCTTACAGATATGTTTTCTTCCTAACTGTTCTAATCTTGCCCATCTTCCCAGGACTAATCTAAGTTTCTCTTCCTCCAGAAAGTCCTCCCAGAGTACTCCAGGTTTCACTGATCTTGTCTTTCTCTAATCAAATCATTTATGCCCAATTTCAAGATTAATTGCAACAGCTTTAATTTTAATGTATTTGTTACCATTTAGCTATTTAAGTGACCAGAACTTGTAAATTTTCCCCGGTATATTTTCAGCTCTTTGAAGGCAGTGATCATGTCATATCATTCTTTATACTATCCACAATGCTTTTGAGAATTATTATTATGGGTTGGTTAAGAGCATAAATGCTGATGCCAGACTTCCTGGGATTAAGTCCTGCCTCAACTCCTAACTAGCTGCATGACTCTGGCAAGTTGTTTAACTTTCCATGCCTTCATTTCCTCATCTAAACAACATAGACATAAGTAAAGTAATTGTTTCAATAAAGTTGTTGTGAAAATTAAATGACCCAATGCATTTAAGAACTTCAAACAGCACCTAATAAGTGTTAGCTTTGATAACAACTATTATCCTTTTCATGTATTATTTGTTCACTTTTATCCTGGAATACCTTCTTTAATTATTTTTTTCTTCTGTTGTTTTATTGCATTTGGCTAGAAAATATGTTTTGAGTTTCTCATGAATGCAAAGCACTGTTATATGTAACACGGAAAGAGAAATACACATACAACCTACTTCCTTCTCTCAACAAACTTAGAGTGTGAAGAGTGCCTATCCTACAAAAACACTTTGTTTCATCTCTTCGATCAGGTCTTTCTGGTAGGCTCCTCTGAATGGGGCACATAAGGCATAGCTTGCCTAACTAGATCATAAAACACTTGAGGACAAGGCCTACCTCATTGTCCATTTTATCACTCACAGTACCTACCAGAGTGCTTTTCATATTGTAAGCACTGAGTAAATATTTGACAGATTTATCCTTATTTCTCATCATTTCTTCAGTGCAAATCTCAAGAAAAGTAAATAGCTAGTTCTATTAGAAATGCCTTGTTATTGGAAGAAGCTGAGTTTCCACAGTGCTGACCTTTGAGGTGATACTGATCAGAAGTTCTGATAATTTTAGGGGAACCAAGAACTCATAAAGTCCTTTTTAAGAAGGGGTGGGTGTGTGTGTGTGTGTGTGTGTGTGTGTGTGTGTGTGTGTGTGTGTGTGTGTTTGCATCAGGGTGGAAATAACTTCTTTCAAAGATATCACATAAGCTCTATGCTTTGAATTTTCCTATATAAATATTGTGACTCAAGGGCATTGAAAATTAAGAGCTTAAAATATCCTGAAATATTTAGTACCTGAAGTTATAATGTCTCTAAGTACAACACAACATTTGATCCTATATTTTATAAGATAATAAGCACATTTCATGTACAGTTTTTAATTTTATACACTTGAGTCTCAGTAATTGTTGCTTATTAATCCTTTTTGAGGTCTACAGTTGCAACTCTTCACAACTTTTAGAATTGTAGCTCTGATTTGATTATGTACCTTGTCATTTTATTACCTTATCTCTTTTACTCAGTATGTAAAAAGGGGCCAATAAATATTTGTCAAATGTTAAATAATGAAAATTATATACTATGAATTCTACTTGGAATGATGACAAAGAAAAAAAGTTGATAATCATGCTTTCAACACAAATAAATAAAAATTCATAACAATAATTTGATTTAAATGATATATATTTTGCCATGAATTAAAGAAAATTAAGTGTAGAGGAGAAAATTTGGGGTGAAAATTTGTTTTAGGCATACTTCCTTAGAATCATGAAAAACAAAATGCTTAGTGCTAATACTGCTAAAGTGTTGCATACAAGCTATAAATAGAAATCTGGAAAAATTATGAATTAAAATTTATGAATGTTCTTGGGATGTTTCAATATGCATTCATTTGTACTTGTTCTTCTTTCTCCACTCTTTATTAGTACATTTAATTGGGATAAATAAATAAAATTAATTAATAAATAACAGGAATGTGCTTTGAAATTTTACTTTGCTAAGTGTATCCCAGGTCTTTGAATTGCACCTAATATATTGACATATAGTAGATGCTCAATAAATAAGAATTGAACATTAAAAAAACGGATATTCTCTTGTTAGGTATACTTTAAAAGGAATCTCAGACAAATTTTAAAATAAATAATGAAAGAGTTATACAAACCTGCCAGATTAAGCAAGTTAGCAATGTCACTTCTCCAATTTTCATTGCTTATGTTCTTTCATTTCATAAAAGAATTGTTTTTTAACTCATATCAAATTGATCTCTGCTTATGAGAAAACCATACAACCGAAGATATCAAAGTAGGGTTAAATTTGCATTCTGTCAAATCGTTTTACTCTAAGAGTTCTTGGAAGTCAAGCATGCTGGCTAATTTCCAAAGAGAACTGACTGCTCTAAAAACAATTTAGAACTCCCACTCCTTCTACCAAAATTTTTTTTTAAAAAGAGTAAAAGGAGAGCATAAGAGGGTGAAAAGAAAGAAAAAGAAAAAGGGCTGTTCAATTAAGGTGAAAATGAATCTTTGAATCATCTAAGACTTAACAGGTCATAATTTCCTTAGAGTCTTTCCTAGTATCCAGCATATAAACAGTAGCCAAATTCAGTGGAATCGTGTTAAAAATGGAACAGAAACATGCACACACACACACACACACACACACACACACACACACACACACACATACACAACACAAGTTGAAATAAAATAAATGAGAATTACTTGGAACCATAATGAGACATAAGGAGTGATCATAAGAACCAGCAATTTCCATTGTTTAATCTTGTGTTTTAAAACTAGAAAGTATTTTATAATGCTTCACAGCTTAACTATATGACTTTCTGGCACCATTCATATAATGCATTTTTTCTCATTTACATAGTGTTTCATAATTTTTGCATTAAGGATTTGTTCTCAGTGATCGTTTCATTCATCTATTCATTATTCATTGATTTATCTGCTCATTCAATAAACATTTATCACATGCCTGTATAAGGAATATTCTCATTGATCCAGATAGTGGAGAAATAAATACATGCTAACATATATACATACAAGATACAGTACAGTTGCTTAATTGGTCAATGTAGTGGGTAACATAATGAGGACTAGGAAGAGAGATGGACACAGTAGAAGTTAGTTTTGAAGAAGAGAGGCAATTCTCTTTCATACAGGAGAAAAGTATATTTGATGATATAAATAATCTAGATATTGTCAATAGGAGTTTTCTGACAAGATGGAAAATAAACATGGACTACTGACTTCCTCTCCCAAAATCAACACTGCAGAAATTAGAAAAGAGCAATAGAAACATAGATATAAGAAATGAACTTTAAAATAACTGGAATGACTGTTAATTTCTGGGTCAACTTGACTGAGCAGGAGGATGCACAGATATTTGGTCAAACATTATTCTAGTGAAGGTGTTTTGGATAAGATTAACATTTAAATCTGTAGACTGAGTAAAGAAGATTGCCCTCCCTAATGTGGGCATAGGCTTCAACAAATCAGTTGTAGGCCAGGCTCTTTTCGGACTTCGGACTCAAACCGAAATACCAGCTTTTCCTGGGTCTTGAGCCTGCTGGTATCTGAACTGGAACTACACCATTGGTTCTTTTGGTTTACAGGCCTTCACACTAGGTCTGGAAATACATCATCAACAATCCTGGATCTCTAGCTTGCCAACTCACTCTACAGATCTTTGGATTCTTCAACCTCCATAAAGTGTGAGCCAACTCTTTATAACAAATCTCTTTATCATCTATCTATCTATCTATCTATCTATCTATCTATCTATCTATCTCTATTTATCTCTCTACCTACCTATCTATCTCTATCTATCTAATCTATCTATCTCTATCATCTCTCTGCTTATCCATCTATCTATCTATACATTCTATTGATTCTCTTTCTCTGGAAACCCTGACAGTATCCTGTGGGTGGGGGTGGGGGATGGCAGAAGGAGATATGTGGAAGTGAGGACATAGTATCAGGGGTGACAACAGAAGCAAGACGGGAAAAAAAGGATTTTGAATCTTTTTTTTTTTTTTTTTTTGAGTTGGAGTCTCACTCTGTCACACAGACTGAAGTGCAGTGGCTGCTCCTGCCCACTGCAGCCTCCATCTGCTGGGCTCCAGCAATTCTTCCGCCTCAGCCTTCCAAGTAGCTGTATCTACAGGTGTGCACCACCACACCTGGCTAATTTTTGATTTATTATAGAGATGAAGTCTCGCCAAGTTACCCAGGCAGTTCTTGAACCCGCGGGCTCAAGCAATCCACTCACCTCAGCCTCCCAAAGCACTGAGATTACAGGCTGAGCCACTGAGCCCAGTTTTACTCTTGGCTCTCTTCTTTCTTTCAAGGGACTCATTACTTGTCCCATCACTACTATAAGGCAGACATTAATAGGAAAAAAAATCTCTATTATCCAAGGTAGACTAGGTAATATGCAGGCAGATGAAGACTTGCTGGGAGCTGCTGTAGACAAGGTTTGACCTGCTGACCACAAACATTTACTCACTCACTCTCACCACTCCAAATCCTAACTGGCTGTGAATTTTTAAACCAAGGAGCTACTCTATTCCCAGTATTACTTCTTTCAAATAGATTAAGATAGAATCTATTATCTGAGAAACTGTTGGTTGGAGGACATCAGATAATGGTGTAGGGTAGGCACTTGGTGGTGTCTGGAGTTCTTTGCCATGAGGCACAATTTCTCACCTCTCCTTAAACTTGTCAAAAGAATGTGTAACCTCAACACACATACCAGTCAGGAATTCTGGTATATCTATGGTAACATGGACTCACATGCAAAGTAATTAGCCATTTTGTGTGAAGAATTACTAGTAGAAGCAGATAACAGATGGAAAACGTAGGCAGCATCAAGTGTTATTATTGAACATGACTGGTCAAATATTTAAAATACTCAAAATAAGTTTCTTAAATTAATTAAAAGATTCTTTTAAATGTGAGAATAATAAACAAAAAGGGCGTTTTAGGTCAAGACATATAATGATTGAAATAAATAGAGGCATACCTCATTTTATACACTTCGCTGCATACATCATGCTTGGCATATAACACTTTTTTTTAGAACTTGAAGGTTTATGGAAGCTCTGTTTCAAGCAAGTCTACGGACGCCATTTTTCCAACAGTGTGTGTTCACTTCATATCTCCTTGTCACATTTTGGTAATTCTCACAATATTTCAAGCATTTTAATTGTTATTATATCTGCATGATACTCTGTGTTCAGTGATCTTCGATGTTTACCAGTGTAATTGTCACTAATGAACCATACCCATATAGGATGATGTACTGTGTGTTCGAATTGCTCTAACTCCCACCTGTTTCCCAATCGCTCTCCCTCTCCTGGCCTCCTTATTACCTGAGACACAACAATATTGAAATTAAACTTATTAATGACCCTACAGTGATCTCTAAGTTCTCAAGTGAAAGGAAGAGTCTCACATCTCTCACTTTAAATCAAAAGCTGGAAATGATTAAGTTCAGTGAAGAAGGTATGTTGAAAGCTGAGACAGGTCAAAAGCTGAACCTCTTGTGCCAAACGGTTAGCCAAGTTGTGAATGTTAAAAAATAAGCTCTTGAAGGAAGTTTAAAGTACTACTCTGGTGGATACACGAATGACAAGGAAGAAAAATAGCTTTATTGCTTATACAAAGTAAGTTTGAGTGATCTGAATAGAAAGCCAAACCAGCCACAACATTCCCTTAAGCCAAAGCCTAAACTAGGGCAAATCCCTAACTCTCATCAATTCTAGGAAAGCTGAGAGAGGTAATGAAGCTGCAGAAGAAAAGTTTGAAGCTAGTAGAGTTTGGTTCATGAAGTTTAAGGAAAGAAGTCATCTCCATAATGTAGAAATGCAAGGTGAAGCAGCAAGTGCTGATGGAGAAGCTGCCGCAAGTCATCTAGAAGATCTAGCTAAGATCATCAAAGGTGGCTATACTGAACAGATTTCAATGTAGATGAAACAGTTTTCTTCTGAAAGAAGATACCATTTATGAAATTCATGATTGAGAAAAGTCAATCACTTCACTTCAAAGCTTTAAATTCCTAGAGCTCTTAAGAATTATGCTAAATCTACTCTGCCTGTGCTCTAGAAACGGAACAACAAAGCCTGGATGACAGCATATCTCTTTATAGCATGGCTTACTAAATATATTAAGCCCACTGTTAAGATCTCCTACTCAGATAGAAAATTCCTTTCAAATTGTAACGGTTCAATGACAATGCATCTGCTCACCCAAGAGCTCTGATGAACATATACAAGGAGATTAATGTTGTTTTCATGTCTGCTAATATCCATTCTGCAGCCCATGGATCAAGGAAACATTTTGATTCTCAAATCTTACTAAAGAAATAAATTTCATGAGGCTATAGTTGCAATAGTTAGTTATTCTTCTGATGAGATTGGGGAAAATAAACTGAAAACCTTCTGGAAAGAATTCACCATTCTAGATGCCATTAAAAACATTTATGATTCATGGTAAAAGGTCAAAATGGCAACATTAACAGAAGTTTGGAAGAAATTGATTCCAACTTTCATGGGTGACTTTGAGGAGTTCAAGATTTCAATGGAGAGAATAACTGCAGATGTGATGGAAATAGCAAGAGAACTAGATTAGAATATGAAGGTGACCGAATTGCTATAATATCATGATCAAACTTTATCACATGAGAAGTTGCTTCCTAAAGATGAGCAAGGAAAGCAGTTTATTGAGATTAATCTACTTCTGTTAAAGATGCTATGAATGACACTGAAATCACAACAAATGATTTAGAAGATCACATAAACTTGGTGGATAAAACAGAAGCAGGGTTTAAGAGGATTAACTTCAATTTTGAAAGAAGTTCTACTGTAAATAACATGCTATCAAATGGTATCACATGCTTCAGAGAAATTTTTCAAAAAGGAAGAGTCAATCGATGGAGCAAACTTCATTTTCACCTTATATTAAGAAATTGCCAAACCACCCCAACCTTTAGCAACCACCACCCTGATGAGTCAGCAGTCACCATCACTGAAGCAAAACCATTCACCAGCAAAATGGTTATGACTGACTGAAGACTCAAATGATTATTAGTATATTTTAGCAATAAAATACTTTAATTAAGGTATGTACATTCTTTTAGACAAGTAGTGGACTACTATATAGAGTAATTAGAAGTTTTATATATGCAGGGAAACAAAAAAATGTGTGTGACTCATTTAATTGAGATATTTTCTTTACTGTGGTCTGGAACAAACTCACTGTATCTTCAAAGTAAACCTATAATTAAAAAACAAGGCTGCCTAGCAGGAACTGAAAGTTATGGTTGAAGAATTATCTCAGATGTCAATTGAAGATGATAAAGGGAGAAAAATTATATAACATAAATCAAGATACATGGAAGAAGGAAGAATATCAAAGGAATAGGAAAATTCTAACCAGAAAGATGAATCAACAACAAAAATCAATAACTATGAAAACCTTCCTGCCAGGGGAAAAAATATAAATATTCAAATAAGGATGAGAAAACTCACTAATATAACTGAACAGAAGCTTTAGAAACACATATCTAGAAATATTATCCTAACCTACTCATTCTCTGAAAAAATTAAGGAAAATTTATTTTACTTTAAAATGAGTAATTAAAAATTGAGATCACCTTACAAATTATAAGAAAAAGAGATTAAAAGCAGACTAACATCAATAAAAACAAGCCAAAATATGTGACCTCTCCCAAAATAGACAAAAAAAATCCCATATTATTTTAAAGTAAGGTAAAAATTATATTAGGGAATGTTTGAAAAGATTTATTTTAAAAAATGTATGAAAATAAATCAAGATTCAAAGAGATTCTGGGAAGTAGAAAAGTTCTCACTTTAGGAGAGTAAAGAAAATAAATTTCTTAAAAAGAGCTTACAAAACCCTAGGAAAATTTGGAAATAAATATAATATAAGAACAATTTAAAAAATGAAACCTTAAAAAAAAAGAACACAGAAGGGAATTAAAAAAATATAATGCTTCAAGATAATATAAGAATAAATCAAAAAATTTTAAAAGTCAAAAATAAATAAATAAAAATATTCAAGAATAAGTGAGTCATAGAAAAGAGCTAAAAAGATTTGAAATAAATATGACTCCCTAAAGAGCAAATATTAAACCCAACAATAATTTTTTAAATATAAAATTAATATATTATACATATTTATATGGCACAATGCTTAGCTGGAAAAATTAACTTTGAACAGCCAATACTAAGTCATATCCCCTTAAGTGTTATCCTTTAAAGGGAAATTTTAAAAAATGAAAGAAATAAACCAAAAGACCAAGCTATTTATAAAAGAAATAAATCAAACTGTCATTAAAGTTTTTAATAGCAATGAACTAGGCTCCAAATCAATAAACTAGCATATTTTAGATATTTAAGAAAGTAAAATGTAGACCACAAACTCTATATTCAGTCAAAAGTACCTTCACATATAAAGGTCACACACAAACTGTAATGAACAATCAAGAATTCAGAAAATATTTTTTCATGAGTTCTTCCTTAGGACTCCATTAGAGAACAAACACCTTACAGATTAAATTAGAAATAATATAAAATTATAAAATATTCTTAAAGTCATCATAAACAAACAAAACGTGTTAAATCTAGGGGCTAGAGCTAAAGCAGTTATTAGAGGACAACACATAGAATTAAACACCTACACTGATAAAGACAAGTAAGTTAATAATTCAAAAGCTGAAAAAAGAACAATAAAGTAAACCAAAAGAAAGCAACATAAAAGAATAAAGATAAAGCAAAAAATAATGAATTAGAAAACAGAAAAAAATATAAATGAGAAATAAATAAAAGTCAAAAAATAAACAAATTAGAAAAATTCTGTCTAACTTAATTATGAAAAGAGCAAAAGCACAAGTACACAAAACTAGAAATAAAATGATGAAAGTTTAAAAATCATGAGAGATTGAAAATCAGATTAAATAAATACTTTTTAGAAAAATACAACTCACCAAAATTATCTCCAGCAGAGAAACCAAGTATAAACAAACCAATTACAATAGAAAAAAAAATATTGAGCTCCCCACAATAAACAGCAGACCAGATAGATAACTTCAAAATAAAATTGCCACCAACCTTTATATCTTCAAATCTCCAAATATTAAACTATGCCAGGCCAAGCTTGGTGGCTCAGCTTGTAATCTCAGCACTTTGGGAGGCTGAGGTGAGTGGATTACCTGAGCCCACAGGTTTGAGACCAACCCGGGCAACTTGGCGAGACCTTGTCTCTACAATAAATCAAAAATTAGCCGTTGCAATAGCGCATGCCTGTAGTTCCAGCTACTTGGAAGGTTGAGGTGGAAAAATTGTCGAAGCCCAGCTGGTCAATACTGGGGTGGCCAAGAGTGTGCCACTGCACTCCAGCCTGGGCGACAGAGTGAAACTCCAACTCAAAAAATAAAAAAAACTATGCCAGATTACAAGAAAGCAGGAAAATTTTCAAATCATTTAATGAAGCAAGTATAATAATATTTCAAAATCTGAAAAAAACTTACCAAAAAACACTAGAGATAAATCTCATTTATAGTGATGACAAATTTTTTTAAATAAAGTATTACCAAAGAGAATTTAACAATATATTTGAAAAAATAGTACCGTTAGGCTTATTCAACAAATTCGTGAGAGGTTTGATACAAAGAAATACATAATATAATTCATCTATTGAGAGATAAGGAGAAAAAAAAAAAACACACGAATTACTTCCATAAAAGGAGAAAAGAATCAGACAAAAATCAACACACATTTATGTTAAAATATTCAATAAAATAGGAAATAATAGATATTCCTTAAAGATCTTTGGTAATATGTGCGTGTTCAAACAATAGTTGTAAGTATTAAATTAAAACGAGTTCCTAAAATTGACTAAAAAATGCACAACTTTTTAAAAAGTATTATGAACTCCTAATATTGACATTTTTATCATTTTATATTGCTTAAATGAACATGTTATGTTTATGTACCTAAATAAACATAAAGATAGGCATAAATTCTGTATGCATATAGCCTCACTTGTGAGGGTGAAGTGGCATTTCATTGTGGTTTTGGTTCTCCATTCCCTTTTAAAGCTACTAACAAACCAACTAATTATTTTCTGAACTCACTTCTTTCCCTTAACACCTTTTAAATGCAACCAATAGCAATTATATCAGTTATAAATTCATTATTTAAGATAGTTATGATCTGTGTGGCTTACATGATTGGTATTTTCTTTTTCATTTTTAATATTTTTCTCCATTTCTCTCTCTTTTTTTTAAATCTATTAGATTTGTTAATTTCAAAGGCCACTTTTAAAAGGCCACTGCTATGGTTTGAATGTGCTGCCCTTAAAATTCAAGTGTTGTCAATGAGATAGCATTAAGAGATGGGAATCTTAAATAGATAATTGGGACAAGAGGTCGCCTCCCTCTGTAGCAGGATTAAGGCCTTTATAAAAAGGCTTCATGCAGCTCTCTGCAACCTTGCCCTTCTGCCTTGTGACGGCATAATGTTCCTCCCAGAGGATATAGCATCAAGGAGCCATTTTGAACTTCTCAGTCTCCAGAACTGTGAGTAATAAATTTCTATTCTTTATTAATTACTCAGTCTCAGGTATTTTTGTTGGAGCATCACAAACATATTAAGCAGCAATTGATATTGAGAGGACTAAAGTGTTGCCATAACAAATACTTTTAAATGTGGAAGCAGCTTTGGAACTAGATATGGGTAGAGGCTGGAACAATTTTACAGTAAATGGTGAAAAGAGTCTGTCTTGCCATGAATGAAGCATTAAAGGTGATTCAGGTGACGGCTCAGAAGGGGAGAGATGCAGAGAAAGAATCATTCTTCTTACAGATTACTTAAGTGGTTGTGACAGTGAAGATTATTCTACAGTTAATTCTGATGAGGTCTCAGAAACAAGAAACAAGGTATTAGAAACTGGAGAAAATGTCCTTGTGATAAAGTGGCTTGGAACTTGACTGAATTATGTCCATGTCCTAGCACTTTTGGAAGGTAGAATTTAGAAAAGATAAACCAGAGTATCTAGTAGGAAAAAAATCTCTAAGCAACTATGTTTTCAGGGTTAACAGATAACAGTAAAATAAGAAAAGAGATAAATAATTTCAAAATAGAATTTATAATTAAAAGAGAAGCAGAACATAAAGATTTAGAAAATTCTCAGCCTGACCATGTAAAGAATGAAAAAGCAATTTAGGAGAAAAAAACTAAGGGTGTGGCCAAGCAACTTTTTAATAAGGTGACTAATCTGGATAGAAAGATGCCAGACTCTAGTCATCAAGACAATGGGAGAATGACTCTGAAGGTATTTCGAAATCTTCAAGACTACCACACCTGTCACAAACTCAGAATGCCAGCGTCTTGATGACTCAGGGCACCTGTGGCAACTCAGGGCTGGCTCCCAGGGCCATCTCAAGTCTCTGCTTTCTGTATTCTGGTGCAGCACTCCAATGTAGCACTCAGCTGCCACCTCACCTGTGGCTCAAGTGGGCCTAGATGTGGCTTGGACTGCTTCTCCAGAAGGCACAGACTATAAATCTTGGTAGCTGCTAACTCTAAAGGCACACATCATGCATGAACTGTAGAGGCATGACTACTTCCATCTAGATTTCAAAGGATGTCTAGGAGAGCCTTGGGGCCCAGAAAAGCAACTGTCATGGGGGCAAGGATGCCAAGGAAAGCCTCAACTAAAGCAATGTCTAGTGAAACTGTGGGGGTGAGAATGCCTCCAAAACCCTAAAACCATAGAGCCACCAGGTACAACACCAGCCTGGGAAAGCTGGAGGCAAGCAACTGTGAAAGCTGTGATGTGGGCTGCTTGCAGCAAAGCCAAGGGGGAGGCATCTCCTGAAGCCTTGGGCACCCAACCCCCACTGCAGTGTGTCTGGAAGGCAGGACATGGAGCCAAAGAGATTATTCTCGAGCTTTTAATGCTATTTACCTAGTTGTATCTTGGACTTACATGGGACCAGTTCCCCCTTTCTTCTTTCGTCTTTCTCCCTTTTGAGATGGAAATATTAATCCTCCATATATCCCACTCTTATATTGTGGAAGCATGTAACTTGTTTGACTTCATGGCTTTACAGCTGGAGAGCAATTTGCCTCAGCATGAAACATACCTTGGAGTCTCACCCAGATCAGATTTAGATAATAACTAGATGACACTCTGGACTTTAGACTTCTGAGCTGATGCTGGAATGAGTTAAGACTTTTGGAGGCTTTCAGGTTGGAATAAATATATTTTATATGTGAGGGGGACATAACTGGGGGGACCTTGAACAGAATGCTACAGCTTGAGTAGGTCTGCAAAATTCAAGTGTTACCAGTGTGATAGTATTAAGAGGGGGGGCTTTTAAGAGGTGATTGGAACACAAGAGCACCTCCTTCATGAATGTATTAAGGACCTTATAAAAGAAGCTTCATACAGCATTTGATGTGCTTGCCCTTCCACCTTTCCTGCAAGTGAGGATGCAGCATTTCTCCCCTCTGGAAGAGACAGTATCAAGGTACCATCTTAAAAGCAGAGGGCAGCCCTCACCAGATAACTGAACCTGCTGCCTAGATCTTCGATTTTCCAGCCTTGAGAATTGTGAGAAATAAATTTCTATTATCCATACATTTCTCAGTTTCAGGTATTTTTGTCACTGCAGAATAAGATACCCACTCTTCTAATTTCATTCTTCTGATATTGAGGGAGCTAGAAAACCATATCATAGAGATTGTCGTAAAAAGGAGTCAATTAAGAGTCAATATGGTTGGATAGTAGGACAGAGTTTTCTACCTCTCTATGTATCTTCAAAATCCTCCAATTTTACATTTGTTGTGATTATTAAGTTCACCCTATATATTTTTTTCAGGTTTTGGACATTTTCTCGTATTTATTATATATCAGCCTTTTGACAGATTTGAGAACCTAATTTTTTTTTTTTTTTTAATTAATCAGTATTTTTATTATAGTTTTGTGGGGTACAGTTAAGGATTAGGTGTACAATTACGTTTCATTCAGACACCCTGTTGATAAGAGGTGTTTTCCCAGCCCCAGACAGATATTTGCTACTGTTAATCCCCTCCCCCTCCCCCCCATAGTTTCCCAGTACCGTCAGTCATTTTGTTATAGTATTACATTGGATGAGAACCTAATTTTTAAAACTGCTAATTTTTCCCCCAGAAAATTACATAGACACATACTTTTTTTTTTTTTTTAGAATTTTGTGAGTTTCCTAAACCCTTGAACACAGGTGTGCAAGGACTTTTATTTATGAACTATATATAAGATATATGGACTCTTAGGTTAAAAAATATATTGATTCTTAGGTTTTAAAATATACAGAGTAGGGGGGAAAATATACACAGTAAAATCAAAGTTCTAGAATAAAGTAGAAATCTCTATTTAAATATTTGCAATCTTCAGTACTGGGGGATGGGAATAATTCCTTCCATATTCATAAAAAAGAAAGCAGCTAGATCTTACAGGTGATTTGCACCTCCTGGAAGAAAGAAAATCCAAGTCTCCAAACAGTTTTGAGGCAGGCTAGGAAGTGCAGGAAAACGTGACCTTTGTTTCACCCTAAAACACACACACACACACACACACACACACACACACGAAGCAAATAGCTAAAAATTTGGAAGATACCTCCAAGCTGTTTATGGGTAAAGTCAGCAGAGCAGAACAAGCCCTCCACCCTTCTTGAACATCTGATTGCAAGTAGAACAAGAACTCATCATGGAACTCAGATGCCCAAATAAAGACAAATTCATGGCCCTCATGACCCTCGCTCCTTCCCAACCACCTCCCAGAAAGCAGAGGAAATAAAAGCCAGTCAGACCCTCTTGGGCCATTTCTCACACTGAGATTGTCTGCACTTCCTTCTCTTGGAGTGTGTACTTTTCTTCTTTGGGGAAGCTCTCCCCTTGAGAGTTCCCATACTAACACCCTTTTCCTTGGAGTGTGTATTTTCACCTTTATAAACTCTGTGCTTTACTTGCCAACTAGGTGACTTGTTTTTGAATTCTTTCCTGCAACAGAGTCAGGACTCCAGACAAGAGCTGAGGTCTCTTCTCTCTCTCCATAGAGAGACCTCCTTTCTGGCAACATTCTGAATCCAATACTCTTTTTCAACATAGCTAGGAAAAAGAAAAATTCTTCCTAGATTTACATAACTCAGTAGTCTATGCAGACATTCTTCATACTGTTTTCTTTCAATATAGTAACTGTAGATTCATGTGTTTTACTTCATTTTTTACCAGAAGATAATACAGCATTTATTATTCAGATGAAGAGAAAGAAGAAGTTCAAAAACATGCAGTAAAAGGGTGGTACAATAATTGCAAAACCTTCTAATTCTCTATCTAGTATTTTTTCAGTTATATCACTTGGTCAGCATTTATCCATTCACTTCCTCAACAATCTAACAAATATTTATTGAGTTCTTGGTCTATGTGTGACTTCTTGACAGCATTTAATTCAATCACATTATATTACATGCATCTTAGAAGTTAACTCTATCAAATGTAACAGGTTTGAACCTGTTGTAGTTATAAAGGTAAATAGAACAGAGTTAGACTCATTCATTCACTAAATATATGTGAAATCCCTGTTGTGTGCTAAACATTGGGACAATTACAGGACATACTGCAATGAAGTGGACAATTTGCAATCTGGCAATGAAGACTGTAAATAATTCTGTATTGTATGCTATAGAAGTTTAACTTACAAAAAATGTTTTTAGAAAGGCCAACATATGCATGGGGGTTATGGGAAGCATCCAAGTGGGAAGAGGTACTTAAACTGAGATATAGATGATGAGTAGGAATTATCTAGGTAAACTGGAGATGAAGAGCAGAAGGAAACAGATGAAACAACTTGTCTTGAAATAGGGTCTGAGTGCTTAATTCACAGACTTGAACACCAGAAGTTTAAGTTATAAAAAGGAGAGGTTTTTATTAAGCCAAGAGCCAGGCCGGCAGCCACTTGCCTGCTGGACATAACAGTCCCACAGCAAGAGACCCTGATTAGCTGTAGGGACTTACTTAAGAAAGGCTAAACCACATTGGGACTTTTCAAGTGGGCTAAACCGCAACATCCTGGAGCCTAGGTACCTTTCAAGCAATGCAAGCGTGGTTCACAGAAGCGAGAAAAAAGCTATTAGACAGTTTAACCTAACCAGCATGTGCTGTTGCCAGTTTCCCGGAAGGGAACATTTTAACTGTGCAAAGGCTGAGTATATGTTTAACTGTGCAAAGGCTGAGTACATGTTTAGCCTAATTTTTGACATTGTAGATGTTTTTTTTTAAAGCCCCCTTCCACATTTCCCCTTTTCAGTTGTTCCTGGAGTCAAATCATTGATATAGGGGATTATATTGATTTCTGAGGACTATTGATTTTATTGATGATACACTATTTTTAACGTAACCAAGAAGGCTTTTAATTAAGCAAGGCCCTACTGTTATTACCTATTAGGAGTAGGAGGAGAGGTCCTACCACTGCCGAGCTCAGAGTAGTGAGCCAGGGGAACCAAGAGAAGAGGGACTGATACCAATTTCTCGAGGCTTGTCTTTGCAGCTCTCTTTGTTTTAGATTGTCTCTTACTAAGGCAAGAGTGTCTCGGATGACCCTGGATTGGTTTGCATAGAAACAGCACGCTTTCCCCAGGGCCATGCATACCCCTCCCTGCTTCATGAAGAGGAGATCAAGTCCCCTCCTGTTTTGGAGCACGACCTCGGCTAAGGAATTGACTTGCTGTTCTAGGCGGGATATGCCTGACTCCAAGAGTCCTAGGTCCTTATTAACATGTTAACAATGTCAAAAATTAGGCTAAACATGCACGCAGGCTTTGCAAAGTTAAATGTGTACTCAGCCTTTGCACAGTTAAAAGGTTCCCTTCTTGGAAACTGGCAACAGCACTTGCTGGCTAGGTTAAACTGTCTAACAGCTTTTTTCGCTTCTGTGAACCACGCTTGCATTGCTTGAAAGGTACCTAGGCCTCCAGGATGTTGTGGTTTAGCCCACTTGAAAAGTTCCCAATGTGGTTTTAGCCTTTCTTAAGCAAGTCCCTACAGCTAATCAGGGCCTCTTGCTGTGGGACTGTTATGTTCTGCAGGCAAGTGGCCACCAGCCTGGCTCTTGACTTAATAAAAACCTCTCCTTTTTATAACTTGGACTTCTGGTGTTGAAGTCTGTGAATTAAGTGCTTGGACCCTATTTCATTTGGGGGCTCGTCCGGGATGAGTTATTCAGGCATTTGACATCCATTTGTCAGGGGCCCCTAGGAGTAAAGACTCCACTGCCTGTGTGGTCGTGACAGTCAGATTCTGCCCCAATGTTAGTTTGCCTGAGTTCTTTACTAACATGGCAATGGCTGCTATAACCCGCAGGCAGGGTGGCCAGCCCGAGGCTACTGGGTTCAGTTTTTTTTGACAGGTAGGCAACTGGCCTGTTCCATGGGCCAAGCTTTTGGGTTAGGACCCCCCAGGTGATGCTTCATCTTTCATCCACATAAAGGTGGAAAGGTTTTTCAATATCTGGCAAGGCCAGGGCTGGAGCTGAGACCAGGGCGGTTTTAAGGGCTTGGAAAGCTTTGTCCCCCTCTGGTGTCCATTTCAAATTAGCCTCTGGTCCCTTGGTTATTTTGTAGAGGGGTTTTGCGAGTTCAGCAAACTTAGGGATCCATAGTTGGCAGTATCCTACAGCTCCCAAGAATTCCTGGACCTGTCTTTTGCTTCCTGGGGCTGGGATGCCTGCTATAGCCTGAATGTGCTGGGCAGTTAGGGATTTTTTTACCTCCCTCGAGGTTATACCCAAGGTATGTGACTACAGTCACACAGAGCTGAGCCTTTTTTGCTGACACCCTTTACCCCAGAGTCTGAAGTTCTCTAAGCAGGTGCCTGGTGGCATGCAGGCACTCACCTTCTGATGTGGCTGTGATTAACAGATCATCTACATACTGAAGCAGAGTCACTTCAGGGTGCTGTTGCCCGAAAGCTTGGAGGTCTTGGTGGAGAGCTTCATCAAACAGCATGGGAGAGTTTTTAAATCCTTGTGGGAGTCTTGTCCAGGTTAACTGGCCATTTTCCCCTTTTTCAGGATCTGTTCATTCAAAGGCAAACAAGGGTTGGCTCTGCTTAGCCAATGGGATGCTGAAGAAGGCATTCTTAAGGTCCAGGACAGTGTACACCTGCCTCTCTGGAGTTAACCCACTGAGGAGGATATACAGGTTGGGGACTGTGGGATGGATATTCTCCACTCACCTGTTGACCTCCCTGAGGTCCTGGACAGGGCAGTTGTCTCCTGTGCCTGGCTTTTTGACAGGAAGAAGCGGGGTGTTCCAGGATGAGTGGCATGGCACTAGGATTTTAGCTTCCCGGAGATGTTGGATGTAGATTGCTATGCCTTTCTGGGCCTCTGGGGATATAGGGTACTGTTTTACCCTAATAGGCACTGCCTGACTTTTGAGATGTGCAATGACTGGCGGTTGATGGGATGACAGCCCTGGGGAGTTCAATTTGACCCAGACTTGGGGAAACTCATTCTGCAGCTGGATCAACAGTATGGCATTTGAAGAGCCAAGAGGGACTCCACCTTCTGTTAACACGTATTCCTCACTTAGGGGAACAGTAACAAGAATTTCTGATGCCCCAGGTGGGTTTAGGGTTACTGCTGTTGTGGTTTCCTCAAAAGCTATGTTGGCCTTAAGCTTGTGTAAGAGGTCATATCCCAGGAATGGGCATGGGCAGTCTGGCATAACTAGGAATGAATGAGTTACTTCCCCTTTTCCCAAATGTATTGTTCTTTCGGTGGTCCAGGGGCATAACTGAGTCCCAGTTGCCCTCTGGACCAAGGAATGCTTATTCTGAAGCAGGCCATTGTATTTTTGGAGAACTGAATACTCAGCCCTCGTATCCACTAAGAAGTGGACAGGGCTTCCCCCCACTGTAAGTTTCACCCTGGACTCTGGGGGCGAATTGACAGAGTCCCAGCTCCGTCAGTCAGTTTGTAATTGAAGCACAGGAGTAGATTTCGGAGGGCACTCTTGTGGTTGGGGTGGCCTGCCTGGGCAGTCTTTTACCCAGTGCCCAATTTTTTAACAGTAGGCGCATTGATTTTTTGCTAGTGGAGTTTTTTGCCTGCTACCGGTTCCTCTTTTCCCTGTTGGCTGCTTGGATTTAACTTCCTGTAAGGCTGCTGCTACTACTTTGGCCATCTTTTTATTTTGTTGGTCTTCAAGCGAGTCCCTGTTATTATAGACCTTCTGGGCTACCTCAGTCAATTCTGATAAACTTTTCCCTTCAAATCCTTCAATTTTCTGCAATTTCTTTCTTATATCAGGGGCCAACTGGGAGACAAAGGCTATAACTAAAGGCTTCTGATTTTCTGGAGCCTCTGGGTCTATAGGAGTATATGTCCAATAGACTTCCATAAGGCATTCCAGAAAAGCCGTGGGAGATTCCTGTGGGCCCTGAGTTACCTCACTTACCTTAGACAAATTTGTGGGCCACCTGGCAGTGGCCTGGAGACCCCCCATTAGAGTCCGGCGATAGGTAGTGAGACACTCCCTACCGTGATCAGTGTTCAGGTTCCAATTAGGCCTCTCAGCGGGGAAGACACGGTCCACACCGTCCTGCTCTGCTGGTCTGCCATCCCATCCGGTCCTTGCCTCCTAAAGGATTCGTTCTCTTTCCTCCGCAGTAAAAAGGGCTTGGAGGAGCTGTTGGCAGTCATCCCAAGTGGGCTGGTGGGTCCATAAAGGGCTGGCCTCCCGAACCTCCCATGTCTGGGGCCTGTCTCAGGGGAAGGACTGTGGAAGTTTGTAGTTCTGAGTTCCCCGAAGATGAGTCAGGGCTAGTTGGTTTGTCAGAGGTGGTTGGGCCCTCAGAAGATGCATGGGGAAGAGGAGGATAAAGGGGCTGATATGAGGACGCATTCCTGGTGATTGATGGGCTGAGAACCTTGGGGATCCTCTGCTCCCACTCAGATGTAGAGTAGGGCGAGGGAATTTTATCATCCTCCAGTGGGCTCTGGAGGACTGGAAGTTTGGCTTTTGGAGTTTCCTGCAAGGCTAAAACACGAGAAGAATTAGCTCTCTTTTTAGCTTTCTTCATCCATGGTGGCTGCTGCATTATCAGGAGGTACCAGGTAGTGATGTACAGGATCTGGTCCGGGTGGCGTTGATAGACAAACTGTCAGACCTTCCCCACTATGGCAGGGTTGAAGGTCCCCTCCGGCGGCCAGCTGCAATTAGGAAATGTGGACCATTCAAGGTAACAGAAGGTGATTAGGTTTCCTTGGTTTACCTGATAACCTGACTGCTGTGCCGTTCCTTGGAAATCCTTGAAGTGGCACAAAACCAGTTGCAGAGAGGTGTCAGGCTTAGAGCACTGCTACCCCATAATGTGGATAGCAATGACAGACACAACAGTGACTAACACTGAACAAATAAAGACAATAACACAAACTGAACAGACAGACCTAACTGCCCGAGGGCAATACCGGAGAGCCCAGTGACGTCTCACTGGGACCTCGGACCCAGGAATTAGCGCTGCTTCCAGCTTTCCTGCGGGTCCAACCAGATGTGTGCACAAACAAAACAGGAACCTCTCAGAGGGCTCTGGGGATGTTGTGAGTCTGCCAGAGATGACAATCAGCCATTTGCAAGTCCACAGACTCACCAGGCCTGAAGAACACTGAGGTTCACGGGTATGCAGACCCACAAGGTCAGCTGGTGATAGGGGTTGGGGATTAAGCTCTCCAATCTCCTGGACAAGCCCCCAAATGAAATAGGGTCCGAGCACTTAATTCACAGACTTCAACACCAGAAGTTTAAGTTATAAAAAGGAGAGGTTTTTATTAAACCAAGAGCCGGGCCAGCGGCCACTTGCCTGCTGGACATAACAGTCCCACAGCAAGAGACCCTAATTAGCTGTAGGGACTTGCTTAAGGAAGGCTAAACCACATTGGGACTTTTCAAGTGGGCTAAACCGCAACATCCTGGAGGCCTAGGTACCTTTCAAGCAGTGCAAGCGTGGTTCACAGAAGCAAAAAAAAGCTGTTAGACAGTTTAACCTAGCCAGCAAGTGCTGTTGCCAGTTTCCAGGAAGGGAAACTTTTAACTGTGCAAAGGCTGAGTATATGTTTAACTGTGCAAAGGCTGAGTAAATGTTGAGCCTAATTTTTGACCTTGTAGATTTTTTTTTTAAAAGCCTCCTTCCACGGTCTGACCTGACAATGTTTATATCAATATAATAAAAGGCAATAGACATTGAAATAATCATTGAACATATTTGGTATAAGGGGGGAAACCAATGAAAAGAACACAAAGGGAAGAAAAGTCTGATTTCAACCAGAAAAATCAAATAAATTGTCCTTTGAGTTTTACCATTAAGAATAAATAGCATTTCTGAATGAAAAAGTGGAATGAATTAACTTTTCAATTAAAATGAGCAGTTGTTACAAAACCATAGAGGCAGGAAAGTATAGTGTATGTTTAGGAAAGATCTAGCATAGCCAAAGGCAAAGTGAGTGGAACTCTATAGTGAGAAGCAAGAGATAAAAGTTATAAAGCAAATATATAGTTATGGAATCTTGACAGCAGAAGGAAAATTATATTAAATGCAATTCAACATTTAACTGATTGGTTCAGATCATAACAATGAATATCAGTATCATGAAATTCAATTTTATTATACTGGCAATGAGGCATCAAAGTTTTGTTGAGCAGAGAATAAGGTGATCTGTATCCTTTTAGAAAACCAAATCTGTTCATAGTGTAGAGGTTTCTGGTCAAGAGAAGAGACTGGAATCAAGGAGTCCATGAAGAGACTACTGCAACAATCAATGAAAGTGCTATGAGATCAGAACAACAAAAGATGGAAAGTAATATTTCAGAAATAAAATGGGTATGTATTAACTCACTAAATTGAGAGGAAAGGATTTGAAAATGTGTTCATACTTTTACATTTGAGTTAATAGAAAATGGAGAATCAAGAATGGGCTTGAGAAAAATGAGGACTTTGACTGTTTGAGTATATGCAAAAGGAAATGCCAGTGCTCCAGTAGAAATAACGTGAAGCACAGGGAGCTCAGAGGTCCTGCTGTGTATCTTGAGCAACCGCCTTTCATCTAGACTGTGCTTTTTACTAGCTGTTGTCATCAGGTAAGTAGAAGTATCTTTATTAGTGTGCTGCCTTATAGCTTAAGAATTAATGATGATTTTTAATCCAAGGAACTTTTTACTTCTAATTAACAATACTAATATAATGACAAAATATTTATAATAAACAAAACCAAAAAGTTAATTGATGTTTAAGTATAAAATAACAAACCGGACTAGGTGGTTCAGCCGGTAATTCCGGCACTTTGGGAGGTCGAGGCGAGTGGATTGCTTGAGCCTGCGGGTTTGAGACCAGCCTGGGCAACTTGGCAAGACCTCGTATCTACAATAAATCAAAAATTAGCCAGGTGTGGTAGCGTGCGCCTGTAGTTCTAGCTACTTGGAAGGCTGAGGCTAAGGATCACTGGAGCCTGGCAGGTTGACGCTGGGGTGGTCATGAGCGTGCCACTGCACTCCAGCCTGGGTGACAGAGTGAAACTCCAACCCCCAAAAAATAAATAAATAAATAGCAAACTACACAATATGAAACAACAACAAATATTCAGAAAAAACAAATCTGATTTCTAAAAATATTTATATTTTTATATTGTGTCTCTTTTTAGAACTTTTACCTATAGAATATTGTGGTTATTTTATTATTTTTGGCTGTATCTTTTCACCTTACTATCTTTAAATAGATAAAGTACAAAATATATCAAAACTAAACTAAAAGACCATAATTGCTGTAGGTAGAAGATTATTCATTGTAATCCTTAGTTCCTGCTACCTGAATCAAGTTGATTCAGGGTTAGGATAAGAGATGTTACGTTCCCAGAAATACCACGAGACAGTTGTGTGAAACATATTTTATTCCTTCCTATATATTAATTCTATTATTTAGCTCCAATATTGTCTGTTCTGTTCCTTTGTTTGGCATGTACATAGGTGAAGAGAGCTGAAGAGAAAGACTGACTTTTGGGGACATGTGACTTAGGTAGACTTGATCTGTATGAGAAGGGTAATAAAATAGAGTAGACAAAAATACATTCCACTTCTCAAGTCTGGGGGATGATTCTCATTTTAATGATGGCGGGGAAGTGACAAGGTGACAGTTTAAGAGGTGAGGAGTTCAATTTCTGCCAGATTTAGCTTTGATGGGTGGCAGTAGAGGGATAGGCCCATGTCACTCAAGCAGAAGCAGATGTAAAACAGTAGTGCAGATGAGAAATTAGGCCTTGGGATAAAGATTTGGAAACCCTCTTCATACTTTTGGTGGGAGTCATCCTTCCAGAAAGTAAGTAGAGAAGTAACAGAGCACAGATTACAATCATGGGCCTTAGAGGAAGAAGCAATTAATTAGAGACAAATATAAAAATATCAACTCAAATACTCAGGTATGAAGTGGTTACTAGGAGAGAGAAGAATTTGGTATTATCAATAGCAATTTATGGATTAGGAGATTTTAGGCCACTAGATTTGAAAAGAAAGTTGAAGCTTTTTGCAAAGTAATACATGAAGGAATTTACTCTTATACACTTTTGAATATAAAATACTGTATTTCTTCAAAATTTCTTCTAAGAAGGTTTTGATCAAGGTGAAGTTGATTTTATGACTCCTCTGTTGAACTTAAAGACTATGACATGTTCATGCAAGTACAAAATATATTCTTCACAAGGAAGATGCTAAAAACGTTAGATAATTGATTAAATTTAACGCAACATTTATTTAACATCTCTGATTGTTCTTGGTTCTGAAGAAGACACAAAGGTAAACCATGGTTCTTGCTCTCCACTAGTTCACAGTCTAGTTGCAGAGAGAAATTATATGTAACCAAAAGTAAAACTGAATAGGTTTTTTAATTGAGGGTAAATATACTCTGAATGTGTTATGGAAAAGGAAATATGTTGGATAAAATAGGAGATTCAGAATTGGTGAATGGCAGGAGAACCAGTCAAGAGAACTGATACCCACCAAAGCAAGACAAGATGCTACAATGTGAGAAGCACCACAGAGGAGTCATAGCAGAAGGGTCTGGTGAGAATCTCCCTGCCCAGGTGGAATGACCATTTTATGTCCACCGAGAGAACACATGGCTGACTTACCTTGCATTCCAGTGTCCATTGATAGAGAAGTGAAATGAAGAAGCCATAGTTCTAATAATAGAATTCAGAGAAACAGAAGGAAGAAGTAATGGATGTTGGGCAGCAAAATAAACAATTCCACAGATAATTAGCATCATGAAGCATGTGCAAAGTGCTATGAAAGAGCCTAAGATGAATAAGATAATTCTAGATGAATAAATAATAAGCATGTGCAACATGGATTTTCTGTACACAGATTAGTTTAAAACAAAATAAAGGATAACAAAATGTCTGAGAATTGTTTTTTGTTTCACTTTAAAGTCAAATGTTTTCTGTGACCATCATCATTCCAAATCCTATAGACTTGGAAAGGGAAATACTTAGATAATTACAGGATTGGTGAATACCAGGTCTGAGTAGACATTAATAGTTGAGGTTATGGGCCAAGATGAGCACCATATTTATGCCCCCACATGAAATAACTAGATAGATGAAACAATGGTTTTCAATCTATTTGACATTTGATAATGGAAGATGGTGATCCCTGAAAGAATTAAAAAAAAAAAAAATAAGATGAACGCTACGATAACTCCAGGTTACTGTCTGGAGGATTTTCAAACTGTAGCTTAAAGAAGAGAAACTAAGACAGAGCTCAGCAAACTTCTTTAGTTGAAGAGATGAGTTGAAAATCACGGGGACGAGTACTGGAGATCAGAGAAAGGCACAGAGAAGAAGCACCAGAGATCTGCTGAGGCTCCCCTGGAATTTTCAGCAGTGTATAGATCAGGACATCTGTGTGAGGAAACCACCTGAGTCCCAGGAAAGAACCACTCACAAAAGATTAATAGAAACAGTACATGGAGCTCATACATAGGAAGAGCTCCCTGTTCCCTCAGCCAGACTGGAAACATCTCATAATTCATAAGGTACTGAGGAGGGTACTCAGACAAGTCTTGTCTCAGTAATTAGCCCAAGAACAAACTCTGTTCCTATACTCACTAATCAATCTTAAAATCAAGAATTGAAAAAAATCAAGCTGTTTATAAGTAACTTAATTAAAATATTAAGTGATTATGTACCCAGAAATCTAAGGGAAGTAGTGTGTTTTGGGAACAGGCACAAACAAGTTCAGAGGTAAAAGCTCAAATACATTACAAACAGATAATTCAGGACACATTGCAACTACCAATATTGCATCTCAACTCACTATGAGTGCCATATGTGTGTTCCCTTTTGACTGATAACTGGTGACAGAAAAGGCTGGTCCTGGTCTGTATGGCCCAACCTAAAAATAGGTCATTTTAGTGTGTGTGGTATCAGCTGAAAATGAACTATCACTTAGAGGTGGCCTTGAAAAACAGCAGTGAGAGATGAGGGTAGTATATCTGCCACGTTGTATTAAAAGAGAGGTGGTCTAAGATAAAAATATGTACACGGTATCATATACAGACAGTAGAGAATAGATTAGCTAGTTAATCCGAGAGCCGAAAGAGAACACATATCCCACAGAAAAATAACTCAGTAACTTGATGAAGAGTCACCCAGTCAATTGATGTTAGCCAGCCTCAGTCCTGACATAATGGGCGCAAGAATAGAGTATCTGTGATGGTGGAATGAAGACTATGCGTGGGCCCAGCATGAATACTCCCTCCCCAACATCGGTCTAACCACTCATGCTGCTGCCAACTGTCTATTTAGACAAACACAGAGATCAAGAATAATAGTAAGAGATCAGCATGGAGTTAGATATGGCACCATCCCTCAATGAAACCAAAGCAATGAAACGAAACCATGACCACTTCATGTTAGGTTAATTACATTGGACCCTTATACTCTGGAGTGGACAGTTATTCATCTTGACCAAAATGGACACATATTCCAAGTATAGGTTTGTCTTACTTGCTATGCCAGAAATCACAGTGCTTGACCTATCAACCTGACATTCCATCTAAGACTGCTCCAGAAACCCACTTTACAGAAAAAGAGGTATAAACGTAAATATATGGCCAGGGACCTATCATATACTGCACTTTCCAGAAGCTATTGGTTTGATAGAGTGATGGAACAGCCTTGTAAAGGTGCCAATGAGGTAGCAATTAGTACACAAGTAGAGAATTATCCTTCACAATGCAACAAACATCCTAAATATACAACCATTATATGAAGGGGGACCCCACAAAAATGGATTTATTTTTTGAAGGGTGGGCCCCTTATAGTACAGGCTTTCCCCACTAGGTAAGTGTTCTAGGAACCCATTGACACCAGCATACCAGCTAGTTTTGTGAGAAGTTGCATTGAGCTTCAGTGAAAAAAAAAATTTATTTAGGAGATGCTTTCAGCATATTTGCCCATTTCATAATGAGTGATTTACGAGCACACCTGACCATACCACACTGAGTGTTCAGCAGTTTTTGACCAAAAACAACATGACTCTTTTGCCTCACCATCCCTATTCATTTGATCTCACTCCAAGTGACTTTTTTTGATGTTGTTTCCCTGGATGAAAAAAGTCCTCAAAGAAAAATGTTTTGCTGAGTGTGGAAGAAGTGAAGCAAACAAACAAAAAATAGCAGAAGCACTAAAAGGCAACAAAATTGACAAGTTAACACTGTTTTAACAGTGGAAAAAGTGTCGCAATAGGTGTATTGCATCAAACAGAAAGTACTTTGAAGGTGACTGAAGTTTAAACATGTAAGAATACACAATTTTTTATAAATATATTACAATTTTTTGCCCTTCCCCCATATTGTATTGTGCCCTCAGTAAATAGAACACATGGATCTAGAAACCATAAACTAGAAGTAGAAGGGGTCGTACTTGGGAAATTTGTGCTTTCCATTCCTGCAACTCTGGTCTCTATAGGTTTAGTGGTCTCATTCCCAAAAGGAGAATGCTTTCCCCAAGTGATAAAAAACAACAACAAGAATTGTGTCAACTTGAAGCTAATGCTGTTATTGTGTCCCATCAGGCTCCTCATGTCAACAGACCAGCAAGGAAGGAAAGGAGTAGCAATATTGTTACAGGCAGTGAACAGCTGATCAATAGAAGGACGAAAGGCTACTCTTAAACAGTGGGAGCATGAGTTTTGTATTCAGGTGATCCTCTGAAGTCTCATTAATTTTTTGCCCAATTTTACTGACAAATGGAAATGTACAGCAGTCAAGGGTGTAGTGACTAGGGATTCATTCCTCAGGATTTAATTGTGAATCATTTCATCAGGTTAAATAATCTAAACCAAAAGTGATGGCAGCCAAAGATGAAGGGGAAGGATCGCAGAGGAGAGCAGAGAAAGGAGACAATGTGTATCAGTTCCGTCTTGAGACCAACTGCAGAGAGCCATTCCAGTTCAAGGATCGCCTTAAGATCTGACAAGGTTTTGGTGTGATTGCATCACAATGCAGCTTCTCCTACCCATTCTCCTCCCTCCACTCCATCACTGGTGTTGATCCTGAGAGCACTAACCAGTAAACCTCCTACATGAAAACCTCAACCCAGATTTTGTTTCCCTGGAAACCTGACTTAGGATAGTCTCCTATTCATATTTAAAACATTTGAAAAAAATTGCATGTTTTGGAAAAGTTCATTATGAGGACAAGTTAATGCCTTTTCATGACAAGTAATGTCAATTGTTCTTAAATTACAAATATGTTCCAGGTTGCAGAATCAAGATGCAATTGGCTTTCTCAACCAAACAACCTGCATCTTTGATCAGGATATATTGCTCTAGATGGCAGTGGGCATCTTAATGATGTGACCTGTGCATCAAAATACTCCTGAATATAATTATCTTAAATATATATATTTTACATAAATTCATGAGATGGGGAAAATTATTATTTTCTATGATTCTTAAAACTCATATATGTAAAGACAAACTTCAAGAAAACAAAATTAAGATAGAAATGAATTATTACACAAACATTTTCTTCCAAATCACCCTTAATTCTTACACTGGAATCAAACTCCTTTCAGCATTTATATACTTTGGTTTTTCACCAAAATCCCTCTAGACAGCCTTCATCAGCTGCCAACATGTCTCCATCACAGAGTCACATAGTCTGTTCATTCTGATTAGACTGTTGGAGCTAATTTAACGCATGGTCTTTGCTATGTCTATAGCAGCCTAATAAGCTAGGCAGATTCTCTGACACCCTGGCATCCGCTCCATCACTATGTCACTGAAGCAGAAAGACAAAGATTAAGACCATCAAAGTATATCTTCAGGCTGAGATATAAACCTTCAAGCTAGTTCTTAGTTTAAATTGTCATGTTTTAAAATTACTGGAAAAGTCGGACTCGGTGGCTCAGCCTGTAATCCCGCGCCTTTGGGAGGCTGAGGTGAATGGATTGCCTGAGCCCGCAGGTTCGAGACCCGCCTGGGCAGGCGAGACCTCATCTCTACAATAAATAAAAAAATCAGCCAGGCGTGGTGGCGCATGCCTGTAATTCCGGCTACTTGGAAGGCTGAGGCGGAAGGATCACCGGAGCCCAGCAATCTGGGCGACAAAGTGACACTCCAACTCAAAAATAAAAATAAAATTACTGGAAAGACATTCAGTTTTTTTAAAGAAATTCCAGAATGCTCCAAAGGATCTCAGTTGTTTCGTCTTGACTTGGCCTCATTTGCCTAACTATAGGATAAGCTCTTTGAAGGAATAGATCATACTCTTCTCAATATTTCCTACAATATCTTATAGATATCATGGTTTTATTTATACTTTCAAGATAATTTATTGGGGAAATTCACTGTTACTTTGAGGTTTTGTTGTTTTGCTTTGTTTTGTTTTGTTTTTTCCCTGAAGCAATCTCTATTAAATAATGAAGACACCTTTCTTCTCTCAGTAAGGACAGACCAGAATTGTGTTTCTAAAGTTATGAAATCTGCTTTTCCACTACTCTCACCTCCTGGTGAAGAAAGAACACTTTTTCCTCAGAACCAGATAAAAGCTCATTCCAGGCAAAATTTGTCTTGAAGATAATGCCCACAGAAGCCAGTGTTTTAAGAAGATGTAGGCTATGATATCTGAGAAGAGGCAAGGACAGAAGATTTTGAAGAAGTAATGAGGAGATGACTGAAACTTAAAATGCATGGTTAGATCCCTAAGGCTGAAAAAGAAGATTGTCAGATTTGGGTTTCTGGAATTGGCGGTGACCTGGTCCCAAGCAAATGAGCAATAGAATCTCGAGTAAAAATGGCTGCAGTTTAGGAAGCACCGGACAACCATCGTGAAGAAGCCTAATTTCTGGAGTAGAGCCATGGTCTTTGAATAGGCCACATGAGCCTATTCATCAACAACAATGATCCTCTTCCAGTTCAGGACTCATAAACTCTAAATATATGATCAGAATGTTGGGAGTGAGATCTCCAAATTGATCAGTGTACTTTTTACCAATCCTTGAAATGGATCAAACTTAGTTTATGATGTGTCATTTCTTGTCCCTGAGCGTAGGAGAGCAATTCATATCTATTGAATTTGTTTTAAAAAGCAATAGAAAGACTAGCATGCCTCTCAAGACAACCGAACTACACAGAGGTTACATAATATGTCCGCATTCAGTTAGTTGATGGCAAAGGTGGGATTTAAACACAGCCTAACTACTTCCAGAGCCCAGAATTTTATCTTTCTACTTTTCAATAAATGAAGACTCTCAGAATATTTTCTAGTAGTATTAAGGTTTGCTCCTGGGTACAGCACAAGTGAGTGAGGAAACTGAGCAGGGCTCCTGACACCACTTGTTACAAAGTGATTTTTGATCACAGAAAAATGAGGATCATAAACCCAGGTCTTCTGCTGATATACTTGTTAATTCAAACAAAAATGTGAATACTTCATCTTCAGATGTATTTTCTCTCACTAAAATCTTGCTCTAATCTCTAGAAATGGTGAGCTAGTCTGCAAAGAACATGAGCCCTGGAATTGGAGTAGACTAGTTTTATCTCTGGATCTACCAGTTACAAACTGTATGTCCTTGGGAATAGTATTTAAAACATTTGAATGTAGTTTTCAGTAGAATAAAGATAATAATTTAAGGTTATTTTGATGATTAAATGACATGACACACATAAAACTTGTGACCCGTGAATGATACTAATTGTCAATTCCCTTTGCCCTTCTTCACTGCTTTATTTTCCTGATGAAGGAACACATGTGCAATCAGCCACTGAGTCTTAAAAGTTCCTCCCTACAGCAAGGAGCAAAGAAGAGCTGTTCAAGCTGGAAATTGAAGATTTCCTATCCCACATATGTAGGAGTGCTTTAATTAAGTAATTACAAAAGGACCTCAATTACATTTAAATACTTGTCTTGATACTTTAAATACTTGCTTTACTGCTTTTGTATTTTAAAAGCAATACTTCTGATGTTTTAGTAGTTGTGCTTGGGTATGTTACTTAGGTTTAGAATTTGATCTGTATTGTAAGGACTTTAGGGCCCATTACCTCAGATTCTGCAAGTTTGTTTTTAATAGTCCCAAATACCTAGACCCGTATTAACCTACCATAAGTTAAAGGTACTGAATTGCTTACTTCACTGTTGAGCACTCTCTCCTTGCGGTATTGGTCAGATTTTTAAACTTCCAAAGCAATATGGCTTCCTGGAATGAGTACAAAATCAGGAATCATAGCACCTGGATTCTTACATTGGCTCTGCTACTCTCTCTCTGTAGGACCTTGGGCAAATAGCTCTCTCAGCTCCTTGAGGAGGGTATGATTTCATTCATTCCTCTACTCAGAGTCCAGCAGAGTACCTAGAATAAAGTAAAAATTACATAAAAGTTTTGTTGAACCAAATAATTTATTAATCAACTAGACAATCAATCAACATTCTATTTGTAGGCTAAATATTTTAGCCTATTTTCAACTGGCATTCTCATGATACTTTCAATCCATGCTTTTGAATGGGACACCGTGTAGATGAGATGAGGAATGTTAATCCCGCAAACTCTTAATCCAGTTTTCAACAACAAATTTTCAAATTTCAGCCGCATTGCTCCAGTTTGAGAATCCCCTCTCAATGTTTTCCCTTCACCCAAATCTCTCCAATCTATAATAAATTTTTTACATCTACACCTTCATTCATTTTGTATATTTTGTCTGTAGTATAGACCACATGTCTATGTACTTCCTCCCAAAATTTATATGCTGAAACACCCATCCCCAATGTGATGATATTTGGAGATGAGGTCTTTGGAAGGTAGTAAGAGTGGAGCCCTCATGATGGAGTTGGTGCCCTTATAAGAAGAGATATAAGAGCTTACTTCCTCACTCTGCCCTCCCACCCTGCCATGTGAGGAAACCAGGAACTGATCCTCACCAGAACCTGACCATGTTGGCACCCTGCTCTCCAGAGCAGTGAGAAATAAATTTATGTTGTTTAATAAGGTTATAGCATCTTGTTATAGCAGCTCAGAATGACTAGTTTCCAATCCACAACACCCACACAATAATCTAGTTCAATATTTACATATTTTTGTATTTTTTTCAAGGCTAAGTTTTACCCTTACTCACTTCTAATTTTGCAAACTATCTTCATTCATTGTTAAAACAGCAATTTGACAGAAAATTGATAAACAATAGTTTTAAACAGAAACATACAATCTTTTAAAGTAGAGGTACAAATTGACTTCGTAATAAATGAAATCTGCATCTGCAGTTTTTTTTCTTTTCTTTTCTTTGTGGCATCATTTTACATCTTGTTTCCAGACTGACTATTGAAATTATCAAACAAAAATGGCAGGTTCAGGTGACTCTATGTTATCCAGTAAAGGCAGCTATTCAGTTATTATATACAAACACAAATGGAAAGGACTACTAATCAGATATTATTCTTTTTCGCAAAATCTCTGTATATGAAATGAATTTGAAAGTTATTTCTTAAATATAGTTGAAAATACTTATTAAAAAAACTTATAAAATTTTATCTATGAGTTTTCTACCACTGATGTCTGAAGATAAATAAGCAAGCTAGTTCTGCCAATAAAAATTTTAGCTTTCCCTCAGTTGCATTGTTGAATATACAGTTGACACTTGAACAACATAGAGATTGGGTGTACTGATCCCCCTCAACCTGCATGTCAAAAATTTATATATAACTTTTGATTCCCCCAGAACTTAACTACTAAGAGGCTACTGTTGACTCAAAGCCTTACCAATAACGTGGTCAAGTAACACATATTTTGTAAGTTATATGTATTATATACTATATTCTTACAATAAAGTAAGTTAGAGAAAAGAGAATATTATTAAGAAAATCATAAGGAAGAAAAGAATATATTTACCATAACATTAAGTGAAAGCAGGTCATTATAAATGTCTTCATCCTCATCGTCTTTACATTGAACAGGTTGAGGACAAATAAAAGGATGGTTTGGTCTTATCTCAGGGATAGCAGAGGTGGAAGAAAATCCATGTATCAGTAGGCCCATGCAATTCAAACCCATGTTGTTCAAAGGTCAACTGCACTTTATTCATGACCAAGAAAATCTGCTAACTAAGAGGAGGTTCTCAAATCTATATAATTCACACTGTACCTTTCCTTGAAATGAAAATTAATGCATAATGAAATAAATAATATCAATGTAATCCAAATGTAACTGAGCAAAGTTCTTGTATTTATATTCAAACCAGAAAAATAGAAATATGTGAAGAGTAGAATAAGATATTTAAATCTTAACATTTTATAATTCCAGAAATGTATATATAAACTATAAAAAGCAAATTTGACTTTTACAGTTCCAGTTCCCTATATAAGTGTTTTAGCCTACCTCAAATGCTAAAACATGTAGTAATCATTAGAATACATTTTGAAAATAATCATCTTGAGACCTAAAAAAAAAAAAATCAGGTAATGTGAATGAGAACATGATTCTTTCAAGTCTGGTCAATAGTTTGAACCTAATAAATGGTTTACCAATTGATTGTGAGTCCCTGACCTGTGGAGTCCACAATTTTTAGGCTAGAAAATCATAAATCTGTGTACATAAAACTAAAAGATGGTAGCTAGAAAAATTGACATTCCAAAGCAATAAAGAGTACATGAAAGCTTAGGGGACCTAATTGCCTCCTTGGACACCAATTTTACTTCTCTTGGTAGAACAAGTAACCCATCTTCTTCTGCCTGCAATACTGTTCTCAAATTAACCAGCATGTTCTTTTTTATTTTCTTTTATTATTTGGTTAAGATAAAGCACAACACTCAATAGCTTACTGAGAGTTTTAAATCTACAAGAGAAATTTAGGGGAGAAGAAACATAACAACAAATAATACAAGATAGTATAAAAATATAACATTTGAATTATAATTTGCAATTTACAGAGTTTTCATTATTTTATTTAATAAAGCTATACACTAAAATGTTAAGTTGTATACTATGGGCATTATTGTTAAAACACTTTGGAGAAGATAAAGATTAGTATGAGCTGTAATTGTTTCTAAAACCTTCATTCAGGGCAGGTTTGCAAGTAGACCATGAAAAATGACAAAAGGATGGTGTTGGGCTAAAATGAATAAATACTGGTGGAAGCATCTTTTAAAATATTTCTTTAAGCACCAAAGATTTAGTGTCTGCCATTGGAAGTACTTTTGTTTCCATCACTGATGGTTCATTGGCTGTGCAAAACATCTGTGAAATGAGAGACACAATATACATGTGCTACCTTGAGTATTAAGCTTGTATCTGGCTAAAACATTAGAATCAATGTGGACACTTAAAAAAAAATCTAAGTAACTGCTCAAATTTACTGAAACCAAATCTCCAAGGGGGTGAAAGTTGAATTTTTTATAAGCCCTGGGTAATTCTGGTGATTGACCAGAATTTAGAATTTGACCAGAATTTAGAATTTGACCAGCCTTTAGAATTGCTAGATTAATGGTTAAAATATATATATTTACTATTTGTCAAGAAGGTTTCCTTAAAACTGACAACAAACTATGAAATACTGAACAGTAATTCTAATACAGCTTGTTGCACCAGGTAGGAACACTCTCAGGATTAAATTCACTCTGGGACTCTTTTTGCAGCACAGAACCTCTTCAGTAGTAGAGGAAAGCAAATCCAATAATTTAACTCGACAAAGAAGATGATGATTAAAGTGTTTGGAATTTGGAAAGTGGTCTTTGGTTCTATAAAGGAAGATGTAAAAATGAGAGAGCAAAAAATGAGAACAGACAACTTCAAATCACAATTTCCTTAGCTTAAAAATATTTGTATTAATAAAAGAATTGCAGCCGGGCTCAGTGGCTCAGCCTGCAATCCCGCGCCTTGGGAGGCTGAGGTGAGTGGATGGCCTGAGCCCGCGGGTTTGAGACCCGCCTGGGCAACATGGCGAGACGTCATCTCTACAATAAATCAAAAATTAGCCGGGTATGGGAGCGCGCACCTGTAGTTCCAGCTACTTGGAAAGCTGAGGCAGAAGGATCACCGGAGTCCAGCAGGTTGAGGCTGCGGTGAGCGGGAGAGGCCACTGCACTCCAGTCTGGGCGACAGAGTGAGACTCCAACTCAAAAAACAAACAAACAAATATATATATATATACACACACACACATATATATAAAAGAATTGCAAAATGATGGAATTTTAGGCAAATAATACAAACACTTTTACCTACGTTTTAGTCTAATCCAAGTATTAGTATATAACGAGGTTGAATTTACAACTTCAAAATTTATATTGAAACTTCACTTCTTTACTAGCTTTCTCATACTGAGGCTACCAATAAGGATGACTTTAAATCTTGGTATTCTCTAACATAATAGAATTTCAGGTGTTCTAGAGGTTGGTGTGAAAAGTATTTGGTCAAAAAGAGGTTTCCACAACAGACACTGGAGACTCCTAATGGGGATAGGGAGGGAGAAATTAGAGGTTGAAAGACCACCCATTGGGTATCATGCATACCACTTGGATGCTAGGCTCAGTAGAAGTTCAAACCTCATCATTATGCAATATACCTATGTAACAAACTTGCACATATATCCCTTAAATCTAAAATTAAATTAAATTTTTAAAAATGAAGTTTCCAGGGGCACAGTAAAAATTTCACCACATATGAAATGCCTTATAATGTTTACATAAGACAAAATGGTCCTCTATAAGGCAAATATCATAACATTTAGTTATTATTCCTACAGCTTCTAGAAAATTTAAATGTATTCTATTTTTTTAATTCTTCAGAGAGTAAGCCTGAATGTTAAGTTTATAAGAAGAAAATAATATGTATTCATATACTTTTATTCATATATAGACATTCATTTATTCATTTGGCAATTGCTGAGTCTTTGATTTGCCAGAAATTATATGCTGGATATACCAAGATTAAATAACACTATTAATTGCATAGTCTAGAAGTAGAAACAAATGTAAACAAATATTGGCAACATACTATGACAAGTGCTAGCATACAAAATATAGTGGTTTACCCAAAAGGAAGAGGTTAACAACAATTCCTTGAGAATGTGTGGAAAGAATTAAAAGTAAAGGAGACATTTGAGATCTGTCTATAAGGATAAGTAAGAATTTACCTACTGGACCTGAAGAGAAGATTAAAAGGTATATTGGTATGATGGATAGTTCACCACTGTCCTTTCCAATCCAGATACCAATGCTGGGAGATTTCAACCTCATCAAACTCCATACAACCATTTACCTGCTGTGCCCAAAAATCATAAAATGCCTGAGCCATTAAAAATAGAGTTCACAGTGGGGCTGCTTGAAATAGAGTGAGCAAATCTTGGGCAATGTACAAATCTTTTTTGCTGTAGAATCCATGGGCAACACACAGACAACCGAGGATGCAAGACTCTGTTGACAGTAACATGAGCAGCAGATAGCACGGCTTCTCAACACAAATGTCATGCTCCTTCCACTGACAATACAACTTCTCCCTCCTTTCTTTTTCCCTGACATTCAGTGAGTAGCCACATCATTCACCCCCAAATTAATGATCACCAATGCCACCAACAAGGATGGTTAGACTGAGGAGTTCCCTTCTCTTTCCAGTTTATTATTATGGCATATACTCTATGTTTGACTTCCTTCAGCATCCTCCTGAATCAAGAGCCTTCCTTTTCTTCTCTCTATAAAAAACTGACTCTTCCAAATTAAAAATTTTGTTTTCAAAATTATTGTTCTAGGGGGGGCTCCAGAAATCTACTTTGGATGTCAAAATTGAAATGTTAGTTGTTTGTTTCTCTAAACGTTTGTTATCTACAATTCTGATTCTCCTCAAAGCAATGAATGACTCTGACTTATTTCCAACTAGGCAGAAATTAGGAAAAAATTAATATTTCATAATAATATCTCACTACATTTGTCAGTGCACAAAAACAGTAACAAAGGAAATTAGGAGATCTGACTTGAACCCTTGCATTATTCACTAAATCTGGTTAAGCCTAAAACAACCCTCTCCAGTAGGTATTATCATTCTCCACATTACAGATATAGTTGTTGGGATTCAAGTTGTGCCCATGGTCACTGTTTTGAATCCAAATCCAAGTCTTCCAACTTCAGGTCTAGTGAGCTTTAAGTTTGATCTATAAAAGGAAACTAGCCAGGAATAATATAGCCTCAATTTTCACACTGCAAGAGTGCAACCTCTTAATTTAGAAATCCAGATCTCTCACAGGCCGAATAATGATAATCACTAGAATTTATTAATAGTTTACTATTTATTAGTCATTATTCTATGCACTTTATATGAGTTAACTCTTGTTATCCTTACAACAACCTTATGAGGTTGGTATATTATTCATTCCATTTGGCACTCCAGTCAACTGGGTCTTACAGACTGTATGTAACTTTGCAAACACCTTGGAGCTGATTAGTGTTTAAGCCTGAATATGAAGTCAGATCTGATTCCTAAGTCTATGCTCTTAATATTATTTTATATGACCTTTATAGCTAAAAAGAAGAAGATTTTTATATATATCATCAAAGAATATACATCACCAGAGAAGCCATTTTTCTTCCCTGGTTCTATCCTCCATGTTAGAAAACTTCATTGTGACATTGTCATTCCAGAATCTGAAGCACCACCATTTGTATAACCCTTTGTCATGTCTAATAAAATCTAATTATTAGCTCTTAATAAAACTAATTGCTTTTGTTTTGTCATCCAAAAGCATCATGTATCATTAAAGACAACTAACTTTTCTTGAAAAATGTTTGTGGGATCTTTGACCTGTGACCTGTCACTATTACTAGAGTTTTAAACAAAAACATCTTGGGCAATATTTTCCATGTACTTTAAATCTTACTTTGGTTCGCTCATAAATGTATCTCATATTATATGGTAACTCACAAGTTGAGATTTCACCATTATAATGCATGTGATATAGTCAACATTGCATGTAAAATCTATTCTTCTACTTATTTAGTAGATATTTTATATTTACTACCTACAATGATCCAGGCAGAGTTTCATTAGATATTGAGGACTATAGGTAAGGGTAACACAAGCAGATATGCTCCTGCCCTCATGAAGCTTGAAAACAGGCAAAAATAAAAACAGACACATATAAAATGACAACTGTGATAAGTGCTTAAAAGAGAAAGTATATGATACCTTGGGAGTCTACGAGAGGGTTTTGATGGGGGAAAGGGACCTGAGAAAATTCCTGAGGAAGTAATAGTTGAACAGAAGAGCTATGTAAGTATAATGGGGCAGAAGGCAGAGCCCAGCAGTCAGAGGCAAAGCCACAAGCAAAGGTTCTATATTGGGAGGAGCATGAAGTATGAGTCATAACAAGACACTGAACACAGGCCAGCCTGACTTGGTATAAAAACAAGAGAAATAGAGTGGTTCTGGAGCAGTTTAGAGAAAAAAAAGATCAAACCAAATAGAGTTCTACGTTGTCTTCTTCTTGGTACTAATGAGAAGTTGATGAAAGACTTGAGAGATTTGGAGCATTGGCATAATCAAATTGATTATTTTTTTTTAAGTCTGGCTAGAGTCTGTACAACTGAGTGTATCATATTTGCAGATTTTGAAAGCACAGACAAGAATCACCACAGTAATTCAAGTGAGAACTGGTAGGAACGTGAACTAGAGAGATGGAAGAAGAAGAAACAGGAAGAGATAATTTTGAGAGATGTTTAGCTGGTGTATAAGCAAGAATGCCAGTAAGATGGCAGGCTCAACCCTTCCATTAAAATAATTAAAATAATAGATTTTTTTAAATGGTAAATCATCTTAAAATGACAAAGAGTAGGCAAGATAGGATAATCTCCAAGTTGAAAGAAATAGTAGTGGCCGGGCTAGGTGGCTCAGTCTGTAATCTCAGCACTTTGGGAGGCGAGTGGATTACCTGAGCCCGCACGTTCGAGACCAGCCCAGGCAACTTGACGAGACCTCGTCTTTACAATAAATCAAAAATGAGCCAGGCGTGGTAGCACGTGCCTGTAGTTCCAGCTATTTGAAGGCTGAGGTGGAAGGATTGCTGGAGCCCAGCAGGTCGAGGCTGCAGTGGCCGGGAATGGCCACTGCACTCCAGTCTGGGCGACAGAGTGAGATTCCAACTCAAAAAATACAAAATAAAAACAAAAATTTTTTGCTAAGCTACCAAAAATATTAACACTCTGTGAGTAATAAATGGTCTGTTTTCTGGTCCAGAGATTTCTATTAGAATGTATATAAGGGTGTGTGTGTGTGTGTGTGTGTGTGTGTGTGTGTGTGTGTGTGTGTGTGTGTACACAGCTGTATGCCAAGAATTTTACAGAAGTGATGGAATATACCAACTCATAATACATATATGTCACTCCAGACCTTAAATAACTTCTACAAATAAATCTCCAGGAAAATTAGTAGTTCACATGTTGTTTTGTGAACTGCTCAAGGAAAATAAGTATAACAACAAAAACTCAGAAAGAAAAATTATATCCACAAAGATTTCAGATGTTTAAATTACAGACACAGACTACAAAATGACTACTTCTAACAGATTAACACATAATGACTTAAAAAATAAGAGACATACTTAAAATTTTGTTCAGAAAATAGAAACTTAGAAGAATTACAAAGTACATTTGCAGAAAGAAGACTTTAACTTCCAAAAATGAGAAACTCAATAATCAATCCTGAAAACTGAACACATGGATTCAGTAGGTTAGACTCAACTAAAAAGATTTTGTGAACTGGAGACAACTCAAAAGAAGTCATCCAAAAGATAACATAGATTTTCAAAGAGTTAAAAAATATGGAAAAGAGTTGAGGAAATATAGAAGAATGAGATGATCTAACATTTATTAAATCAGAGACCCAGAAGTAGTAAAAATAATTTTTAAATTCCAATATTTATTGTATAACATAACACAAATGTGAAAATCTCAACAAATCTAAAGTAAGATACGAAATTATTAGAGAAGCTGGAAATTGCCAAAATGAAAGAGAAAATTGTAAAAATAGAAGCAAAGACTAACTTTATTTTATTTTTTTATCAATATGTTTTATTATGGTTTTGTGGGGTACAGTTAAGTGTTAGGTGTACAATTACGTTTCATTCAGGCACCCTGTTGATAAGAAGTGTTTCCCCATCCCCAGACAGATATTTGCTACTGTTAATCCCATCCCCCTCCCCCCCATAGTGTCCCAGTACCGTCAGTCATTTTCTTATAGCATTACATTGGATGTTCAAGGTCAATTACATGAGTGAGAACATGTGATACTCGGATCTTTGTTTCTGTGAGAGGTCACTCAGTATTATAGACTCTAGTTCCATCCAGGTTGCTGCGAAATTCATGATTTTGTTCTTTTTTATGGCTGCATAGTATTCCATCATGTATATGTACCACATTTTTTAATCCAGTCCATTTTGATGGGCAGCTTGGTTGGTTCCAGCTTCTTGCTATTGTGAACAACGCTGCTATAAACATACATGTGCAGGTATGTTTTTTATAGAGTGATTTGAGTTCTTCAAGGTATATTCCAGTAGGGGGATTGCGGGGTGGTATGGAAGGTTAATTTTTAGAACTTTTAGGAATTGCCACACTGCTTTCCACAGAGGTTGCACTAGTTTACACTCCCACCAACAGTGTAGAAGTGTTCCCTTTTCACCACACCCTCTCCAGCAGCTGTTATTTTTTGAGTTGTTGATAATTGTCATTCTGACTGGAGTTAAGTGGTATCTCAGTGTGGTTTTGATTTGCATCTTCCTGATGATTAGTGAGGTTGAACATTTCTTCAAGTGTCTGTTGGCTGCTCGGATGTCCTCTTTTGTGAAGCATCTGTGCATATCTTATGCCCATTTTATAATGGGGTTGTTTGTTTTTTTCTTTTCAGCACGTTTGAGTTCTTTGTAGATCCAGGATGTTAAGCCTTTATCAGACCTGGTGTTGGCAAATACTTTTTCCCAGTCTGTAGGCTGTCTCCCTGCTCTCTTGATGGTTTCTCTGGCCTTACAGAAGCTTGTCAGTTTAATAAGGTCCCACTTGTTTATCTTCTCTCTTATGACCTGTGGGTTTCGGGTTTTGTTCAGGAACTGGATGACAGTTCCGATTTCCATGACGGTATTTTCTTCCTTTTCTAAGGTTCTTATGGTTTGAGGTTTTACATTTAGTTCTCTGATCCATTTGGAGTTAACCTTTGTGCATGGGGATAGATAGGGGTCCTGTTTCAATCTTCTGCATGTGGTCAGCCAGTTTTCCCAGCACCGTATACTGAATAGGTTCTCCTCTCCCCAGTGGTAGGTGGTGGAGGCCTTGTCGAAGATGAGTTGGTTGAGAAACTGAGGTTTTGCTTCTGGAATCTCAATTCTATTCCACTGATCTATATGCCTGTTCATATACCAAAACCAAGTTGTTTTGATGATTGTAGCTTTCTAGTAAAGTTTGAAGTCTGGTAATGTGATACCACCTGCTTTGTTTTTTTTGCTGAGGATTGTTCTGGCTATTCTTGGATGTTTGTGTTTCCATATGAATTCCTGAGCTGTCTTTTCTAGGTCTGAGAAGAATGTTGCTGGTAATTTGATGGGTATTGCATTGAATTTGTAGATTGCCTTAGGTAAGATGGACATCTTCACAATGTTGATTCTTCCAAACCATGAGCATGAGATATTTTTCCACTTGTTTGTGTCATCTTTGATTTCTTTGAGCAGTGTTTTGTAATTTTCATTGTAAAGGTCTTTCACATCTCTGGTTAGGAAGATGCCAAGGTATTTCATTTTTTTGTGGCTATTGTGAATGGAATTGTGTTTTTTATTTGGGTTTCTGTTTGTTTATTATTGGTGTAGAGAAATGCGATTGTCTTTTGGGACATTTATTTTGTATCCTGAGACTTTGCCAAAGGCCTTTATCAGTGTAAGGAGGTTTTTGACAGATTCTCTTGGGTTTTCAAGGTACACAATCATATCATCTACAAAGAGAGATAACTTGACTTCCTCTTTTCCTATTTGTATACCCCTGATTGCCTCCTCTTCTCTGATTGCTCGAGCCAGGACTTCCAATACTGTGTTGAACAGGAGGGATGAGAGTGGGCATCCTTGTCTTGTTCCAGTTTTCAGGGGAAATCGTTCCAATTTTTGTCCATTTAAGAGTATGCTGGCTGTGGGTTTCTCGTAGATGGCTTTTACTATTTTGAGGTATGTTCCCCATATGTCTAGATGTTCAAGGGTTTTTATCAAGAAGGGGTGCTGGATTTTATCAAAAGCTTTTTCTGCATCTAATGATATAATCATGTGGTTTTTGTTTTGACATCTGTTGATGTATTTCATTACATTTATGGTTTTATGAATGTTGAACCAGTCTTGCATCCCAGGAATGAAGCCTACTTGGTCATGATGGATGATTTTTGAGATGTATTGCTGAATTCTGTTTGCTAGGATCTTGTTGAGAATTTTAGCATCTATGTTCATCAAAGATATTGGCCTGTAGTTCTCTTTCTATGTTGGATCTTTACCTGGCTTGGGTATCAATGTGATGTTGGCTTTGTAAAATGATATGGAAAGAGTTCCATCTTTTTCAATACCTGGAATACCTTCAGTAGGATTGGTATCAGTTCCTCATTAAATGTCTGTAGAATTCTGCTGGAAAGTCATCTGGACCAGGGCTTTTTTTGGTAAGAAGTTTTCTTATTATGTAGTAGATTTCCTTGATTGTTATTGGTCTATTTAGGGTCTCAATTTCTTCTTGTTCCAATCTAGGTAGGATGTCAGAAAGTCCTCCATTTCCTTAAGGTTTTCAAGTTTGTTTCCATACAAGTGTACGTAGTAGTCTCTAATGATCTTTTGTATTCCTTCAGGGTCAGATGTGACTTCATCTTTTGTGTTTCTGATTGTGCTTATTTGATTTTTTTCTCGTTTTTTCTTGGTCAGTCTAGCTAGGGGACCATCGATCTTGTTTATCCTTTTGAAGAACCACCTTTTTGTTTCATTGATTTTTTGAATTCTCTTTTTGTCTTCTATGTCCTGGTTTTGGGATTTCATTTTGGTGATCTGGATTCTTCTGCTGAAATTAGGGTTTTTGTCATTTTGCTTTTCCAGTTTCTTTAGGTGACTTGTTATGTTGTTAATTTGTGTTCCTTCCATTTTCTGCATGTGTGTTTGTAGGGATATAAATTCCCCTCTTACTACAGCTTTCAAGGCATCCCAGAGATTTTGGTAAGATGTTTCTCATTTTCATTTGTTTCTAGGAATCTTTTGATCTCTGTTTTGATTTCATCATTGACCCAGGAGTTGTTTAGCATCATGCTGTTTAGTGTCCATGTCTTTGTGGGTTTGGGAAGGGACTTTGTTGGTGTCAATGTTTATTTTTATTCCACTGTGGTCCAAGAAGGTGCATGGTAGAATTCAGTCCTTTTAAATTTGCTTATGCTTGATTTATGGCCAATTACATGGTTGATCTTAGAATACGTTCCATGCGGTGATTAGTAGAATGTATATTCTGTGGTCTTTGGATGGAGTGTTCTGTAGGTATCAATTAAGTCCATTTGGTCCAAAGTCACATTGAGGTTCCGGATCTCCTTGCTGATTTTTTGTCG
>NW_007218159.1:0-2047 GCF_000164805.1 Carlito syrichta
CTTTCATAAGTAACATACTCACCTACATTGCAATTACTTAGAAATCTCAGAAATTATCTGAGTCAGAGCACGTCATGAAACAGTATTAAAGGAGCTGCTCTGGTGGTCTAAGACCTTTTCCTGCATTGCCTAGGACTCAGGATTGCTGTATCCTTGAAATGATTCATCAAGCTTAATACTGGATTAGATTTCTGATTTGAGTGTACATGATTTGACAATCTATTCCTTTGTGTTATCTCAGCCATTATCTCTACTCTTCTCCGGAACATATCTCTCTCCAGAACAACCACCTTTCTTGCATTTGACATGTTTCCTCTCTCTTTTTTTAAGCAAGTCAAGCATGTATATATTTGTTCTCATAGCAAACCTATATTAGATTTACCCACATATGTAGGAATATCTTTACTCATAAGCCTCTCTTGACCTTCTGTTGGAGATAATTTTCTTCTCACTGGAGGTACAGAATTTAGAGAGAGTCTATTAGTGGTAATGTAGGTTTAGTTTTCATGCAAATATCTTTTTTTTTTTTGCTTCTGTGTTTTAAATAAAATTTAGATAGTATGCAATTTTGTGTTGATCATTATTATACTCTCAGCACTTAAAGGGTATTATGTTATATGCTTTAGCTCACATTGTCAATCTACTTAGCCTTCCTTTCTAGGTACAATGTCCTTTCTCTCTAACTCTCTTTAAGCTCTCATTTGCTTTGGCATTCTACAATTTTACTATCATATAACTTTAAGTAAGTTTTAAAAACTTTCCTGCTAGAAAATTCATTATGCATTCTGAATATGAAGATTAATCACTTTCTTTAATTCTGAAAAATTCTTGGCATGTTCAATATTGCTTCCTCATTCATCTCTCTATTCTATTCTTTCTGAAGCTATGAGCAAATTCGTTTAGCCTATCTCTTTCCATCCATCCTATTTTATAACCATTATTTTGTATTTTCAATCTCTTTTTCTTTTTGTGCTTCAGTGCTACATTCTGTGTGTTCTTTATCTCTATCTTCTAGACCATAAATTATTTCTTCAGTCATGTTCAATCTATTTCTTGACCCATCTATTAAGTTTTTAACTTCAATTATTGTCGTGTTAATTATTAGGAATTATAGTTAAATGTTTTCCAAGTTTTCCTGTTTATCTTTAGTTATTTCTTATTTTTTACACATATCTTAAACTCTGATTTCTCTTTCAGCATCTTAAACATCTAATAATTCCATATAGAATCTCACTGCGGGTTTTCTTTTGTATATTAAAATATTTAGTTTGAGTTTCTATTTTTTTCACTCTAAATCTGGTTTGAGAACCCACTTTCCAAAAATGATGTTTTTGCTTCCCCTCAGCATCTCTGGACATTACCCAACCAGATCTACTTTGATTATATATTTTATCTTGAGATTTCTTGAACCATACAAATATTGAAAATTTGAAATAGGTACACAAGTAAGGACAATGTTCTTGTTAATTCTCAGTAAGTGAGTTTTTGTTTTGTAGGATGGGAGAGAGTTGTTTGTTTTCTCTGTTCTGCTTGGAGCCTAGGCTAGGGACAGCAAAGTGTGATCCTCAAGCTATATCTGGCCCACAGCCTGTTTTTGTATAGCTTGTGATCTAAAAATAAATAAATAAATACACATTTGTAAATTGTTGTAAAATTAAACAGAATATATTTGAGAAACCCTATGTGGCACCAAAAACCTAAGATATTTATTGCATGGTCCCTTACAGAAGAAGTTTGCGAACCCTTGTCTTTTATATAAAAAATAACCAGCAGATAAGTCAAGGACCTTTCTGTTTAGATTGCCAGTCAAATCTTTTGCTCATTTCTTAAGCTGATTTTTTTTTTGCCATTTTATTATTGACTTGCAAGGGTTCTTTATATGTTTTGTATTCAAGTCCTTCATCAGATGTGTAATTTGCCTTTCACTTGTCTTTTGATTTTCTTAATTGTGATTTTTAAAAGCATATTTTTGTTCTGATAAAATTCAGCTTATCAAGTTTTTATTTTATTGGTTTGTGGTTTTTTTGTCCTATCCACGAGATCATTG
>NW_007218160.1:0-2132 GCF_000164805.1 Carlito syrichta
CGCTGATCCATCGTCCAGGGGTGTGTGCCCCTGCAGGAGAGATGTGGGCGACAGACAGAGACTTCAATCACTGGCATCTCCGCCTCCCAGCCAATTAACTCAGGGAGCTGTTGGCCAAGTGAGTCAAAGGACAGGAAACAGGCTAAAATTAGACGTGGAGGGGAGATAAAACCGCAGCTCCTTTGAGCTCAGAGCATTCATTAACCCACAGTAATAGCACAAGGTATATAGTTTGTATTTTTTTGAATGATATTTTGCTTCACAGTTTTTTTAAATCAGAAGATGGTTTCGTTGATTATAAAGATTTGGGACTTAAAAAAAGATTGATTGATTGATTGAGTAGAGATCTCACTCTGTTGCCCAGATTGGAGTGCAGTAGAACAATCATGGCTTACCACAGCCTCAACACTCAGGCAATTCTTTTGTCTCAACCTCCCCAGTGGCTGAGATTACGGTCACGCACCAACACACCCAGCTAATTTTTTTATTTTTTAATTTTTTTGTGGAGACAAGGTCTCGCTATGTTGCCCATGCTGGTTTTGAACTCCTGAGCTCAAGTGGTCCTTTCACCTTGGCCTCCCAAAGTGCTGGGATTATAGGTGCAAGCCACCATACCTGGCCAAAAATATATTTTTTTAACTGGTAGATTGGGAAGTGAGAAGCCATCCTGTGGTTACTGTGGCTCTGACTGATTTTCGAGTGGTTCAGGTGCTGGATGAGGTTTATGCTAAAAAATGAAGCCCACAGGCCATATCAGGTAATTGCCACTTGGCATGGGCTCCCAATCACATATTTGTGGGCATCTTCTTGTGACTTTTGGAACTGGAAGAACTGATTACTACATTGTATGTAGTGAAAACCATGTGAGAATACCTCGAGGAGGAAATCTTCCCTTCTGTCCTCTCGTTTGCAGAGCAGCTACAAGTGTGAGCTCTGGAGTCACAGGTGTGAGTTCAAATATTTGCTTCATCCTGACTCACTGTATGAACTTAGACAAGTGTCTTCTCTCTAATGCTCAGTTTCCTTATTTGTCAAGTGGGGATAATAGCACTCATCTTGTTTTGAGAATCAAGTCACATAATAAATGTGATTTTTATTGGCCTGGCAGGTAATAAACACTCAATGAAGGCTGCGCTACTATTATTACTGTTTGAACAATACATGTTAAACGCCTGCCACATATCATGCATTATAAAATTTAGCAAGAATTGTTAACTGTAGTTGGAGAGAGGAAGTATAGGAACATGAAAAACATATGAATACAACCTGCTAATACCAATGAAGTCATAAGTAAAATAAAAGAACTAAATGAACAGGATAGGTGACAATTAGGAGTTCAAAGTTCACTGAATACTAAATTAGTCAGAGAAGGCTTCATGGAGGAGGTGGGCATTGAACTGGAGATGGGTGGGTTTAGGGTTAGGAGTCTACTCTTGCCACAGTTCCCAGACCCATAAATACCCTGTTTACACAGCCTGAATAAGAGGCACGCCTGTAGGGTCATGAGAATAGGCCATTCTCAAGTTACTTTTGCTATCGACGGACTGTCAGCTACAGAAGGTAATTCTTCTGTGGGGAAAATATGGCACGTGCCTACAGATGACACATCTCCATTTTGTTGCAGTTTCCATTGATAAGAAAGAAGTAGTTCTCTTTCCTTAGTCCTTTATTCATTCAGATCATGTTTACTGATGATCTAATATATATCCTATATGTTAGGTGCTAGAGCAAAGAGATGGAAAGACCTGAAAACCAGTCTCGTCTGCTTCCTTTGGACACCCAAATGTAGGGCTCTTGGATTGCTGATGGACCCAGTACAAGACGTCTCTGGATGGTCAGCCTTTCATTCCCAGACTGCTGCACTGACAGCAAAGGAGAGTGGAGATGTTGCATGGCCATAGTCTGTAGCAATGAGTACTGGAGACCCACTGAGGTTTGCATAGGAGAAAGAATCTGTCGGAATCAAGGGAAGCACAAACTGACATTTATTTATTTTACAGCAGGACTTATTGAGAGGACAGAAAAGCTCCCACAGTGGGAGGGGACCTGAGGAGGTTGCCCTCATTTTTCTATTTTTAAGATGTGAGGTACAATTCAGGGTTAGGTATACAAATGTTCATTATGCAGGTACC
>NW_007218161.1:0-748 GCF_000164805.1 Carlito syrichta
CTGGGGGCTAAGCTGGCAGATGTGCATACATGCGCATGTGTGTGAGACCATGGCCAATCTACCACATGTACCAGCCCTTCTCTGTTGAAACAGATCCCAACAACAACAACAGTTTACGGATCTTCTTCAGTAGATCTGCTTCAGATAGATCATTGTTAGATTTTAACATTTTTGTATTGTGGAAATGAAAATGAAAAATGTATTTCCAAAAGCTGAAAATTAAAGAAATTTTCATAGGACTCTGGTTCTTTCCTTTCTCTTTTTTTCTAAGTGAATGACGTATTCATTCCCTACATAGATGTCTTTCTCACCCCTAAAAAGAACTGGTAAGTCACTAAGCCTGGTGTTCATGAGTTTTTTTTAAACCTCTATCTCCTGTACCTGTCTTAACGGGCAGCTACCCAGTGCTGGAGCTGAGCCCTAGTGGGAGGGCAGGGGAAACAGGGCTCTTCCCGCTCACACTGAATTCTGTGGCATGATATGGCTTCAGATTTGTCAGACACTTACCCCAATCAAGAGCCTCTTAACACTTCCCCTTCCCCTTCCCCCTCCTCTCCCTTCTCCAACTTTGAGCCACAAAATTAGAAACCCAGACTTGGCAGGAAGAAACACCCACCCTTCCTGAAGCTGTCAGTGCTCCCAGCTTAGTGGGAAGTAATGAACGTGGGTTAAAGACAAACAGTGAAAGGAGGACGTAAACAGGAGTGTGCAGAGAGGGGCTGCCGGGCTTCCAGTCAGCAGCACTTGC
>NW_007218162.1:0-1945 GCF_000164805.1 Carlito syrichta
GGCTCTTCCCGCTCACACTGAATTCTGTGGCATGATATGGCTTCAGATTTGTCAGACACTTACCCCAATCAAGAGCCTCTTAACACTTCCCCTTCCCCTTCCCCCTCCTCTCCCTTCTCCAACTTTGAGCCACAAAATTAGAAACCCAGACTTGGCAGGAAGAAACACCCACCCTTCCTGAAGCTGTCAGTGCTCCCAGCTTAGTGGGAAGTATGAAGGTGGGTTAAAGACAAACAGTGAAGGAGGACGTAAACAGGAGTGTGCAGAGAGGGGCTGCCGGGCTTCCAGTCAGCAGCACTTGCAGGTGGAAACGCATAGTGCCTGACCCTTCTTAAAAAGATGGAAAACCAGCTGAAGCCCATGAATGGACATACATAGGAAAAGAGTTCACACGGCCTATGAGCGAGCCTTGTGTGGACACGCAGAGTGTGGAGGGCTGTCGGACCTCACGTGCTGGTTCAGTCTTGCTTGGGAGAGAGGTGGAAGCCTCTTGCTCTGAGATAACCAAAGTTGTCACAGTGCCCTGAGGCCTACTCAGGAGTGTACACAATGCTCCCTGCTCAGAAAGCTTTAGAAACACACACTTTATACCCCTGCTACTACTGAGCCAGAGAGGAATTTGGGGAAGAGTGATTTCTAGAAAGGGCATGTGCCCCAGCAGCTCGCAGAACAATGCTGGCATCCAGTTGCAACTCTGTTTTGTTGGGCACATTATTTACCCTCTGAGCCTCAGTTTCCTCAGAAGATCAGAATGATAAACCTACCTCACAGAAAGTTGTTAAGATTAAATGAAATAACACAAAATGCCAGCATGCACGAATACACAACAAATTGTAGATATATTTAAAGATTATGCTTTTTTATAAATTAATTTTTTGTACAGACAAGGTCTTACTACATTACCCAGGCTTGTCTCAAACTCCTGGGCTCAAGCAGTCCTCCCACCTCAGCCTCCCAAAGTGCTGAGATTATAGGTGTGAGCTACTGCACCCTAAATATTATGCTTTGGGTCTGAAACTCTTACTGTGTCTACTACTATCAACTCGAGCTGACAGGGTCATAGCCGCTGGAATTTGGCTTAGAATTAAATACCCGGTAGAGCCCACATACAAGGCCAGGCCCTGTTTTCCCATCTGTATCAGACGGTACATCTGGTGAGCTACGCTGGCTCATTTCCCCTGCACACATGTGTGCACACATACACCAAACTTTTCTTGACATCTCTTTTGGGCATAAAACCCTAGGATGGTGCTTCTGGCATTTTGATACTAGGGCTCAGATGTATATGATGACGATGGGTCTGTGGTTTGGGGACTTTTGTATATTGTAGCCAAACCTGGAGGTGGCCATGGGAGTGGGGACTTCTGAGTATCCCTGCAAATGGTTTTGTAGTCCTTTGATTTTGGAGCTGGGTGGAGATAACACACTGTGACTGTCCTTTTCTGGAGCTTTGCCTTCTGTCCAGTTTTTCCCTCAACATTTTATTATGAAAAATTTCAAACATATAGAGAAATTGAAAGAATTGTTCAGTGAACATCCATTTACTCACTGCCTAGACTGTACAGTCACCATCTCTCTGTGCTGTCATGTACCAAGTATCATTTTGGTCAACCACAGACCACCTTTACAATATGGAGTTCCCATAAGATTATAATGGAGCATAGCTGCAAAGTTCCTATTCGCACCGATGTGTTTTTTTGTGGTTGCTTTGTTTTTTGTTTTTTTATTTTTTTGAGTTGGAGTCTGTCACCCAGGCTGGAGTGCTGTGATACACCCATGGCCACTCCAGCATCGACCTGCTGGGCTCCAGTGATCCTTCTGCTTACGCCTTCCAAATAGCCATAACTACAGGTGCACGCTACCACGCCGGCTAATTTTTTATTTTTTGTAGAGATGAGGTCTCGCCAAGTTGCCCGGGCTGGTCTTGAACCCGCGGGCTCAGGCA
>NW_007218163.1:0-729 GCF_000164805.1 Carlito syrichta
GCGCTAGTAGTGTGCAGTCAGGATGGGAAACCACTGCTCTGGTGCAAAAAAAAGTTAGTGTCATTATTGAATATTGGTTAGAATGGAATCAGAGTTAGTAGCAATGAGTTTTTCGTTGAAAAAAATTTTATTTATGGCTAGAAATATAGGGCTGTGTCTTGATCACTTTTCTTTGCTATCACTAACTTTTTTTTCACTATCTACAAAAGAAACACATGGTTAATGCAGAAAATGTGAAAAGCACAATCAAGACAAAATGAAAAAAGCACTCCAGATCTGTAATCACTGTCAACACATTGATGCACGTCCTTGCAGGCTTTTTTTTCCCTTGTGTGTATATATGCATTTTAAAAGGTGAAAGATTTATTCATTCTGAAGAGAAGCTAGAACACACACATATATATACACACATACATATGCACTTAGAAACGAAAATGGAATCCTTCCATGTCTTATAGCCAGTTTTGTTCACTCAGAAATAGAATGTGAACATTTCTACATGCCAGTACTTTCTTCTGTGACATGGTTTTTAATAGTTATTTTGCAGCTGTGGGATGTGCCATCATTTCTCTAGTCCTTTATTGTTTAACTTTAGGTTGTTTCCAATTATTCTGTTATTTTAAAAATTACAAGTTTCTTTAACAGTTTTTTGAACTCAGCCCTGATAATTTACTTGAATAATTACTCTGCCTTTACTATTTGCTCCCGAAAGGTTTGGACAGGCTTTGA
>NW_007218164.1:0-1072 GCF_000164805.1 Carlito syrichta
AAAAAAGCACTCCAGATCTGTAATCACTGTCAACACATTGATGCACGTCCTTGCAGGCTTTTTTTTCCCTTGTGTGTATATATGCATTTTAAAAGGTGAAAGATTTATTCATTCTGAAGAGAAGCTAGAACACACACATATATATACACACATACATATGCACTTAGAAACGAAAATGGAATCCTTCCATGTCTTATAGCCAGTTTTGTTCACTCAGAAATAGAATGTGAACATTTCTACATGCCAGTACTTTCTTCTGTGACATGGTTTTTAATAGTTATTTTGCAGCTGTGGGATGTGCCATCATTTCTCTAGTCCTTTATTGTTTAACTTTAGGTTGTTTCCAATTATTCTGTTATTTTAAAAATTACAAGTTTCTTTAACAGTTTTTTGAACTCAGCCCTGATAATTTACTTGAATAATTACTCTGCCTTTACTATTTGCTCCCGAAGGGTTTGGACAGGCTTTGAGATGAAGCAGCAAGCAGGAGGCTGAGCTTGACAGTGCTCTCCAATGACCCAGCGCCACCCCTCAGCAATGCCTCCAGGACAGCTGGGTCTCCCAGCCTATACCACCAGGCAGGGCAGTTCAAAATTAGCCAATGTTCACTAAATCAGGGGTTCTCAAAGTTGAATGTGTGCACAGATCACCTGGGAATCTGGTCAAAAGGCAGATTCAGCTTCAGCAGATGAGACCTGGGATTCTGCCTGTTGAACAAGGTACCAGGGGATGCTGAGGCCCTGGTCAGTGGACCACACCTGAGCAGCAGGGCCCAAGGTTCCATCCTAGAACACCTGTGTCTCACCTTTGGGTTTCCCAGTTGTATAAAACACAATGACTTCCAGAAACCAAGGGGCAGAGCTGAATTGACTAGCTACTTTCAACATGTGTTTTGTTGGGAGCCAACCTTGGAGGCCCGCCTGATTGACAAAGTCCAGGTGCGCTGAGGACCCCCGGCTGCAAAGCAAGCCCGAGCAGCTGAGGCCCTTCTGTCTTCCATCTTTACTGTTGGTACGGCTGAAGAAATTCTGTGCAGTCGTGGAAGAAGGAAATGGCATGTTTATGTGAATTA
>NW_007218165.1:0-751 GCF_000164805.1 Carlito syrichta
AAATCAAACAAATTTACATATGCCGTACTTCACATATCATTTTCCTGGTGAGAACACTAGAAGCTACTCTCTCAGCAATTTTTTTTTTTTGAGTTGGAGTCTCACTCTGTCACCGAGACTGGAGTACAGTGGCCACTCCCAGCCACCGCAGCCTCGACCTGCTGGGCTCCAGCGATCCTTCCGCCTCAGCCTTCCAAGTAGCCGGAATTACAGGCATGCGCTACCACACCCGGCTGATTTTTTGATTTATTGTACAGATGAGGTCTCGCTGCCCAGGCGGGTCCCGAACCCACAGGCTCAGGCAATCCACTCACCTCAGCCTCCCAAAGGCACGGGATTACAGGCTGAGCCACTGAGCCCGGCTTCTCTCAGCAATTTTTAAGAATATAATACATTGCTGTGAACTATGGCCACCATGATGTACAATAGATCTCCTACACTTTTTTCTCCTGATATATTTGTATCCTTTGACCAACATCTCTCCAAATCCCATGGTCTCTCCACCTTCTGGCAACCACCGTTCAACTCTCTGCTTCCATTAGTTTGTCATCTTTTTTTTTTTGAGTTGAAGTGTCACTCCGTCACCTAGGCTGGAGTGCAGTGGCACGTTCATGGCCACCCCAGCATTGATCTACTGGACTCCGATGATCCTTTAGCCTCAGGCTTCTAAGTAGCTGGAACTACAGGTGCATGCTACCATGCCCAGCTAATTTTTTGATTTATTGTAGAGACAAGATCTCACCATGTTGCC
>NW_007218166.1:0-687 GCF_000164805.1 Carlito syrichta
CCCACCGCAGCCTCGACCTGCTGGGCTCCAGCGATCCTTTCCGCCTCAGCCTTTCCAAGTAGCCGGAATTACAGGCATGCGCTACCACACCCGGCTGATTTTTTGATTTATTGTACAGATGAGGTCTCGCTGCCCAGGCGGGTCCCGAACCCACAGGCTCAGGCAATCCACTCACCTCAGCCTCCCAAAGGCACGGGATTACAGGCTGAGCCACTGAGCCCGGCTTCTCTCAGCAATTTTTAAGAATATAATACATTGCTGTGAACTATGGCCACCATGATGTACAATAGATCTCCTACACTTTTTTCTCCTGATATATTTGTATCCTTTGACCAACATCTCTCCAAATCCCATGGTCTCTCCACCTTCTGGCAACCACCGTTCAACTCTCTGCTTCCATTAGTTTGTCATCTTTTTTTTTTTGAGTTGAAGTGTCACTCCGTCACCTAGGCTGGAGTGCAGTGGCACGTTCATGGCCACCCCAGCATTGATCTACTGGACTCCGATGATCCTTTAGCCTCAGGCTTCTAAGTAGCTGGAACTACAGGTGCATGCTACCATGCCCAGCTAATTTTTTGATTTATTGTAGAGACAAGATCTCACCATGTTGCCCAGACTGGTCTTGAACCCACGGGCTCAGGCAATCCTCTCACCTCAGCCTCCCAAAGTGCTGGGATTACAGACTTG
>NW_007218167.1:0-521 GCF_000164805.1 Carlito syrichta
CAATATAATACATTGCTGTGAACTATGGCCACCATGATGTACAATAGATCTCCTACACTTTTTTCTCCTGATATATTTGTATCCTTTGACCAACATCTCTCCAAATCCCATGGTCTCTCCACCTTCTGGCAACCACCGTTCAACTCTCTGCTTCCATTAGTTTGTCATCTTTTTTTTTTTGAGTTGAAGTGTCACTCCGTCACCTAGGCTGGAGTGCAGTGGCACGTTCATGGCCACCCCAGCATTGATCTACTGGACTCCGATGATCCTTTAGCCTCAGGCTTCTAAGTAGCTGGAACTACAGGTGCATGCTACCATGCCCAGCTAATTTTTTGATTTATTGTAGAGACAAGATCTCACCATGTTGCCCAGACTGGTCTTGAACCCACGGGCTCAGGCAATCCTCTCACCTCAGCCTCCCAAAGTGCTGGGATTACAGACTTGAGCCACCACATCTGGCTGGTTTGTCATCTTCACAGACCACATATGAGTGACATTATGTGGTATTTGCCTTTCTGTGC
>NW_007218168.1:0-10870 GCF_000164805.1 Carlito syrichta
GTTCTTGTTCCAGCACCCTGCTGGTCCTGCCTGTGTGTCCTTCAGTGTCCGCAGGAGGTGGGTGAGGGGAGGCTCAGAATGACTGTGGCCCTGCAAGTACCACACTGTAGGGGAAGATGGGACCACCACATGGCCTTGGGCAATAACCACCCCAGAATATGCCTCCAGATGGGCCACAGCTGCTTCTTCCTTTTCTCAGAGCCTCCAGAAATCTGCCTCCAACCACCTACCCCACCCTACCCTGGGCTCCCACTGCCTGTCTGCAGGCCCTGGGCTCCCACTGCCTGTCTGCAGGCCCCGGGCCATTACTAGGGCAGTGGAAGGCTACCCAAGATCAAGGGCAGCATCTGAAATAAAAGGTTGCCAAAGGCTCTGTGTGGAAGGGGCAAGTGCTAATCACACCCTCATGGTGTCATCTGACTGCCTCTGGCAGAAAGCCCTTCTACTCCAGAATACAGATTCCTCACCCCCCAGGGCCCAGGTTACTGCCTCAGAAATGCACCTGCCCTCTCCCCACTGTTGATTTGTCCTGCCAAGGGTCAGCTCTGCCCTGGAGCTGCTCTAGCTGGGGCCTCTCCTCCCAAGAACCAAGGCTCAGAGCAGCTAGATCACTGGGTCACTCAAACACCACCCTCCTTTAGACTTGTTCCTCAGGAACCACTCCTTGGGGTGGAGAGTTGGGAGCCCAGCATCAAGATGGCAGACCTCTCCCCAAATCCGCAGTAGGGAGCCCTGTGGTTGTACACACCATTAGCCTGCTTTCTCTAGAAAGGTAGCCTCTCCTTGCCACTCCGTGTGTTTAGCTTAGTTCCACAGCCATGCCCCCTCCCCTGTGCCCAGTCTCCTCCATGCCCCAAATAAGACACTCATAGTCAGAGGATGCCACCACATTGTTTAGTGTCATTGAACACAGCCTCTCTCCCTCTCCAACAATCACATCCCTCCCACCTCCCCAGGTCAAGAGAAATGTTGGAGCCTGGGTAGGGGACTGGCAGTAGGCATTGAAGCCCGTGCCCTTGTGTACATAATCTATAATATTTATATATATTGATATAGACTTCTCTCTGCAATATATATGTCATAGAATCTCTCTTGGGCCTGGGGTGAGAATGTCACATTAAGAAAACATGCTAAGACTGGCCATAAAAATGAATATTTCCTAGACCTGGAAGACAGAGTAAGGGATGTATAGGTGGAGGGTGGTGGGGTGAGGAGGATAATAAACTCATTCCCCAAGATCCCCTCCTTAACACAAGGACGAGGGAAGGTGTATGGGGATGGAGGGGGCAGTGGAAGCAGAAAAATGGAAGATTTGGATTTTCACTTCATAAAACCAATTGAAAATGAAAGTGCATCCCCCCAATAAAAGAAAATCATTTAGCAAGAGCAGTTTCATTCACAAGAATATAAAAACAGCCCTGTTCCAGGACTGCTGTAAAACGTGCTGCACAGCCTTTAACCCCAGAGGAAAAGCAACCCTTGCCCACCCCCCCATAGCCTCTTCCTGCACATGCCCCTTCCCTCCCCCTGAAATAGGCTAAAAGCAAACCCCCATGCACCCTGCCCCCAGCACCAGAGAAGCAGTCCCCCCCTCCAGAAGAGTCCTAAGGTGTTCCCAGGCCAGCTCCTCTGTCTCCTCTCTCTTCAGAGTGGGGGGAACTCCTTGCAGGAGATAGACTCCCGCCCGACCCCCAGTCTGCTATGATGTGTCAGCATCCTGGGGGATGCCAAGGCCCTGCTCATGCATGATCCCTGCTACATTCCTTCAGGCCTCTAGTCTTTTGTCAGGGACCATTTGGCTTCCTTGGGAAAGGGAGGGAGGAAAGAGCTGTTGTAGTCCACCCTTCCTAACTCCCTAGGGTCCTGAGCAAAAGAAACTGTGATGAATGAGCCCACCCCCTGTATTAGACGTTCACTGTGGTGGGGGGAGAATGTGGGTATTGAAGGGGTGAGATGAGAGGAAGAGGGGATGCGATGACAGAGTAGGTTGGAGAAGGTGAGGAACCGGGGGCCCTATGGGAGGAGGGTCATGTGAGCATGCAAAACCATAGGGGCCTAGCAGGAGACTAGGGTGAGGGACAGCCGCCAGGGTGGACATGCTGGACCACTTTCCAGAGCTCCTAGAAATGGGGTTCTGGGACACTGAGTCAGGACACATTATGAAGCACAAGGGGGTCTCTTCTGTGCAGGCATCATCCAAATTAGGTGACTGTACACCCACCTTGGCTCACCATACCTACACCCACGTTTCCTGCAAGTATCAACTTCAGGATAACCATTCTGTCCCTCTGGGAGGCTTGGGACACCCTGTCCTGTCCTGGTTGCATTTCAGGAGTGTATGTGGGGGAGAGTATGAACTTGATGGTGGGGTGGGGTCATAGATGGACAGAAATAACCCAACTCTCAACCTACTCATTCCAAAGCAATGCAGTCTGGGACCTGGGGTTAAAGGGCAGTTTGTGCCCAGAGCCAGGAGAGGACGACAGCACTCCCCTCCCAGAAGAGGATGCAAGTAGTAGGATCCCTGACAAAGTGCAGGTAGGACACAAGGCCTGGGAGCTGGAGCCTCGGATGGGCACGAGGGAAGAGGGAACTAGGGCAATGAACCTCTTAGGCCTCTCTCTTCTACCCATACTCTGCCTGTGCCAAGGACCAGGAAGTGGCTACCGCTGCAGTGGCAGAGCCAAAGTGCCCTCCAGCCCCACGGAGCTGCGGCTTCGCCTGGCCTCCCCAGCCACCTGTGCTCCTGCAGCAGTGCTAGTCCCACATGCAGCTGAGTCCCCATCAGCATGGCAACCAGGTGTTGGAAGGAAGAATCGCTGATTCTCCTCTCTTCCTCCGGCAGGAGGCCTGGGGAAGGGAGGGAGAACAGCAGTGAGGCCATTCAGGAGTCCCGGGAGGAGCTGATGAAGGGGCAGAAGGAGCCGAGTGCCCATCCTGGCCCTCAGTTAACGACCCGCCCGGCCAAGGGAGCGACAGCACCGGACTCCTCCCTCCACCCTACTCAACCCTGAGTTCCCAAGAAGTTATAAAAATGTAAAAAAGGCAAAGAGAAAAGTGTAAACAGCTCCAGAGGATTAGGGGTGGGGGGGTGGGGGGTGAGGGAGACACAGCCCTCATGCTCCCCCTGCTGGCAGGGATACCTGCATGTTGTGTTGTTGGCTAATCCGAGACTGGTGTTCCCTCACCCTCCTCAGGGCCGAGCAGGGGTGGAAGGCAGAAAGGGAAGCGAGAGCTGGAGCAGCCAGCCCTGGCTGGGTCTTTTCCCAGATCCGTAGGATCCTCCTTTCAGTCACAGGATATTCAAGATCTCAGAACAGTGGCCATGTTTGTTCTTGGTCTCACCAGTGACCTTCTCGTCTCTGGGCAGGTCTTGGTATAAAGAATCACATCTGTGCCCCTGTAAATCCCAGCTGCCACGTCCACCTTCTCAACTCCTGATCTCAGAAGCCACATGACCAGCTGTGGCAGACTCTCTACCCTCCATGTGGACATGCCCTTCAGCTGCTCCTCGGGTGCCCATCCAGCCATGTCCAACAGACCTTGAGGTCTGTTCCTTACAGTAGGGTTAGGGCCACAGCCAGAGAAAACAGAGTTGGGTAAAGCAAGAGTGAAATGGAGAAAGGAGGCATTCAGACAGTACTCAGGAGGCATTCAGTCAAAGCTCCTGGAAGACAAATCAGGGAGTGAAGAACTGAGATCCAGTCTGGCCCGTGGCGCGGCACTCCTGTCCCTGGGCTGCAAGCACTGGGGACTTCAGCAGCACAGACCCAGAAGCCCACAGCTGGGTCCTTTGCCCAAGTTCGCTTTGCCATCTAGTTGCTGGGTCTCAGTTCCCAGCCCTGTGGTTTCTAGAGCGTAAGCCTGGATAGAACCCCATCTTGGTCCTCCATCTTTGGGAGAGGACTGGAAGCTGTTGGGTGCCCTGCTGTCACCTGCCCGGGTTTCAGCTGTACTGCCAGGGGAAGGGACGGTATGGGTTGCAGCCATGGCCCTCAGGTGGGAGTGGAAAGCAGGGCGTCAGGAGCGGGGAGGAAGCTAGTTATTGGCCTCGCCTTCCTCCTCATCAAAGGACTGCACACCTGAGGATGTGACGTCAGACACCTTCCGGCTGAGTGCAGTAGACATCTCAGGGTCTTCTCGTGGAGAAAGTGATTCCAGATCCCGGCATCCTGCATCCTCCTCCTCCTCAGGGGCCAATGGCCTTTTTTCCTCCTCAGCAGGGCCCGTGGCCAGGTCCACCCCACCCACCCCTGGAGCCCAGTCAGTGTCTCCCCCAAGCAAAGGTGGAGGATCCTGAGCAGAATATCCTGAAGCAGGTTGGGAAGGTCCCATTTCATGCAAGCTGGGCTGTGAGTCATCAAATGCAGGGCCAAGATAGGATCCTGTGGCTGGAGAGGCGATGAGGGACTGGTCGCTGGCTTCCCAGGCATCTGATGACCCCAGACAGTACATGCCCTGGGACACATAGGAGTGAGGCCATCCATCCATGGGGGCTTGAGCCAGAGCATCTGTAAAAAGAATCACACAGGTAAGTGGGGCCACAGAATATCAACAGCAGCCACAGTAGCACAGAGAGCAGGAGGACAATGGGAAAGCTGAGATGGACAGGCAAGTCTTAAAAGAATAGAGGTAAGTGGAGGTAGCCTAGATAGCTGGGGAGGCCAAGTAGAGCCCAGGGGTTGGATTCTGGAAATATCTCTTACCCTGACTCTCCATCAACTCTTGGTAGTTGTCACTGTAGTTGCAGCCCAATGGCTCCTGCGTAGAGTTCACACTCATGTCCTCACCATCCATGGAAGACCAGGCCATGAGTGTGGCCTCAGAGATAGCAAACTGTTCCATGACACCTGTAAAAGGAAATGCTGTTAACCAGAGAATACCTCAGGGAACCCTTAGACAAATACATAGGGCAATGCTCTCCTACCTCTGCGTGGACAAGAGATTATTTTTTTTCTTCCCTGAGTCAGGGTTTCACTCTGTCACCCAGGCTGCAGTGGCAGGATCACAGCTTACTGCAGCCTCAACCTCCTGGGCTCAAGCGATCCTCCTACCTCAGCCTCTGGAGTAGCTAGGACTACAGGCACATGGCACCACAACTGGCTAATTTTTAATTTTTTTTTTTTGTAGAGACGAGGTCTCACTATGTTTCTCTGACTGGTCTTAAACTTCTGAGCTCAAGCAATCCTTCTGCCTCGGTCTCCCAAAGTGCTGGAATAACAGACATGAGCCACTGTGTCCAGCCTCAGACAAGAGCTTCTTTATACCAACTATATTTCACTTCTTTATAGAAATATAATGCAAGCCACTTATATAATTTACAATTTTCTGGTAGCCACGTTTAAGAAAATTAAAGAGAAATGCATAAAATTAATTGATTATTTATTTATTTATTTTGTGAATTGGAGTCTCACTTTTATTGCCCAGGCTGGCATGCAGCAGCACGCTCACGGCCACTGCAGCCTCGACCTGCTAGACTCAGGCAATCCTTCTGCCTCAGTCTTCCAAGTAGCTAGAACTACAGATGCACGCCACCACGCCTGGCTAGTTTTTGTGATATATTGTAGAAACGAGGTCTCACCAAGTTGTCCAGGCTGGTCTCAAAACTCTAGGCTCAGGCAATCCTCTCACCTCGGCCTCCCGAAGTACTGGGATTACAGGTTAAGCCACTGCGCCCAGCCACAATTGATTTAAATAATTTCTTATTTAATTCAATATATAAAAAAGATTTTTGTCTCAACATATAATCAGTATAAAAAATTTAAAGTCTTTTATTTATAAAAGTCTATGAAATCCAGTCAATATTTTGTACCTGCAGCATACTTCCATTCAGACAAGCCATATTTCAAGCTGTCAATAGCCACATGTGGTCAGTGGCTACCATATTGGACAGTACAGTCTTTGTATATGTCCTGAAACAAGGCACAATCATGGAGGACTTCCCAAAATATAAGATTTAGGATTTCCAGGGGAAAAAGTTGGGGGGAGTATTCTGGTGAGATACCCTAGGGCAGGAGTCCCCAACCTTTTTGGTATCAGAGATTGGTTTCTTTTTTTTTTTTTGAGTTGGAGTCTCACTTTGTTGCCCAGACTGGAGTGCAGTGCCGCTCCCGGCCACCGCAGCCTCAACCTGCTGGGCTCCGGCGATCCTTCCACCTCAGCCTTTCAAGTAGCCGGAATTACAGGCACACGCTACCATGCCCGGCTGATTTTTTAAAATTTTTATTGTAGAGATGAGGTCTTGCCAAGTTGCCCAGGCGGGTCTCGAACCACGGGCTCAGGCAATCCACTCACCTCAGCCTCCAAGCGCAGGATTACAGGCTGAGCCACCGAGCCTGGCTAGAGACTGGTTTCATGGAAGACAATTTTTTCATGGGGTTATGGGAAGGGGATGGTTTCAGGATGATTCAAATACATAACACTTATTGTGCACTTTATTTTATTTTATTTTTATTTTTTATTTTTGAGTTGGAGTCTCACTCTGTCGCCCAGACTGGAGTGCAGTGGCATGTTCCTGGCCACCGCAGCCTCGACCTGCTGGGCTCTGGTGGTCCTTCCACTTCCAAGTAGCTGGAACTACAGGCTCATGCTACCACGCTTGGCTAATTTTTTTTTTTTTTTGATGTATTGTAGAGATGAGGTCTCACCAAGTTGCCCAGGCGGGTCTCGAACCCGCGGGTTCAGACAATCCACTCACCTCAACCTCCCAAAGTGCGGGATTACAGGCTGAGCCACCGAGCCTGGCTTATTGTGCACTTTAATTCTATTATTATTACATTGTAATATATCATGAAATAATTACACCACTCACCACCAAAAAAAAAAAGGAACATAAGGGTGGGCCACCACTGATCTGACAGGAGGCAGAATTCACCCACTGCTCACTTCCTGCTGTGCTATCTGTTTCCTGACTGGTCTGTGGTCCCTGAAGTCGGGGACCCTTGTCCTAAGGGATTAAAATGGGGACTTGCAGAAATTTATCTTCAGAGGTTTTTAGGAATTGTAATCTAGAGGGTGGGTTTCATGATCAACAGAGAACCCCCAAAAGGGTATCATGGGATTGTGGGTCCACAGTGATATAAAGCTGAAAGTTCAGGAAACTGGGAGGAGAAGGGAGGGTACAATGGTGGAGATGGGTAGACTTGGGAGTCCCGATTCTAGTCAAAGCCATGAGCAAGTTAAAGCTGACACTGTTCCTGGCCTACCCCTACATGTCTGTCACCCTACTCAGTGATATTTCTCCTGTCATCCACACCATGATCTCAAGGACTCTTCCTTTCTCTTCTAGACCTAGCACTCTTCCTAGGCATTTTATTGAGATCTGCCATTAAGGTTTGGCCACCTTTGAAAGCACACTAAATACCTATCATCAGACCTACACTACTTTCCTGGGATTAAACCTTTTCTGTAGACCCCTGTCTCCTCACCCGATACCCTTGACCTTCTAGTGGTTGTCACAAGCAATGAGTCCAGCAAGTGGGTTCAGGACTCCTAATGCTAAGGGACAAAAGTTAGAAGAGATCCCCAAGGCCTTTCTTTCTTTAACTTCTAGAAACGTAAGTAGAAGCAGAGTTTCCAAGACCAAAACCCTGCATTTTCCCCCACTGTACTAACGGAGTCCAGGGCTTGGACGGTTCCAAAATGAGAACAGAAGGCATCTGGGACAGATGGGGACCCACAAATCTCACCTAATTTCCCTCACTTTCTGAGATGATTTAAAAAATATGTTTGAGAGCACTTATCAGAATTAACAAGTCAGATGACTTGAAATTGGAGCCATTTGGGAAATGTAGCCTGTGGTCATCATATGGATAGAGTCAATTCAAATACAGAAGATCAGGCTGGAGGGGCATCCCGAAACGTGTCTTTTGAGGGTTTCATGTGTAGGTACCTGCTAAGAAACGCGCCTCCTTCTCGCCGTCGCTGAGGTCGGAGTAGGCATCTGTATCCCTGCGCACGGCCTCGTGGTTGTGTTGTGGCTGAATAGCTGCTGCCTTCCCCCAGCCCTGCCACTCAATCATGTGAGCCACTCGGCCTTGGCCCATGGCTGTGGGCTTTGTCACGTGGTCCTTCATGCTTCGTGAGATCCCTAAGGAACCAGACATTTCCCACATCCTCCAGAATGTCACACAATCCCCATACCAGTCCCTCCCATGATCCTCACCCCAGTTCCATGGGACTCCACCCCACTGGGGCAGGTACCCCTAGGACTTCAGAGGAGAAGGGTAGGTAGCCTGGAGAAAGAGAAGGGCTTGACAGAAAGGACGAATAGGTCAGGGGTGTGAGGGTGAGGGTCTTCCTCAGGCCTGAAGGAGGAGGGAGACCGAGATGAGGAGTCTTTCGTATCCTCCTGCCCAGATGCATCCCAAGGATGGGAGTCTCACCTGAGAACGATGACTTGGCCAGGGCCCCAATGCCATAGGCATTAGAGTTTCGCTTAAGCTTCGGAAGGATAGAAGTGGTGTCTTCCATGGAAAGCTGAGGTAGGGGACGCGGGAGGAAAGACAGAGGAATAAAAAGGTATGGACATGCTGTATAATGGGGAGGTTCATGCTTTCAAGGGAAAAGGATTCAAGCTAGGACGGATGATAAGGAAAACTACTATACCCGAGAGCCCCAAAGAGGTGTATGCCCCAACCGCCTTGGAATACTGGGAGATAGGTAGGGAATGTGGTGGGGGGGCTCATGGTGCTTGTTGGAGTCTGTGGTCTATGGAGGGGTTAAGGGAGAAGATAAGGAGGAGGAGTTGGGGAGGGCCAGGGAGGTCTGGGAGCAGCTGCACTCACATTGATGCCATCCCAGGAGAAATCGGTTCGAGTTTGCTGTGAGGAGAGAGGAAAGGGAATGGGCATCCCAGGTACTTCCGGGGAAGTAAATAACCCCACCTTCTTCAGAGAAACTTCTAGGATGTGTGAAGTGGAGAAGGCTTTCCTGAGGTGAACACCAGGAATTAGGATCTCAGTGTAGAATGTTTCTTGTGGCATGTGTTTTGAGGAAAATGGGGAGAAATGTTCTGTAAAGGTGTCAATCTGAAGGAGTGTTTGGGATGTTGCCTGGGAATTTAGAAGATAATTCAAGCATCAGGCAGCTAGAGACTGGGGGGGGGGCCTTATTTATGATAGTTCCTGGGGTCTCTTCAAGGTCCTTTGGCACAAGGGCTGCTGAGCACAGAGGCCTCACCTCAGTAGATGGCCGATGTAGGCTGCTCCCATGCAGTGAGCTGGTGCTGTCCATGTTGATTTGATCGACATCCTTCAGGCCCTTCCAATCCACTGCAATCACCTCGTTCCCTGAAGGCGCAGAAGGTTAGCTGCTCTGACCTCACCTCTCTATGCCCCTCTTGGGTCTTTTCTCACAGAATGCCAAGGTCACATCCTGGGGTCAGTCGCTCATACCCTTTCTCTTGCCTCCAGCTCCCACTTCCTCTTACATCCCTACTGTCCCCAACATTTTTGGTGAGAGAAATAATAATGCAGAGCCAAAATATCCAGTTTTAGCTCAACCAAAAAGAGCATACTTGGAAAAAGTGTGGCATGGCCTTATCTGTTGTTGCTGTTGTTGTTTAAATGGAGGGGGTCAGAGGTTGGGCTTTAGCAGGAAAACAGTTTTGGTTCCGTCCTGAGGAATTCTGGAGGATTTCTATATGGAAGCTATGCTTTTCCCTTATTACCAGTCTAGGAGGAGCTTCTCTATGTGTGGGGTGGAAAGAATGTATTATCCTCCCTCGTGGGCCCTTCATAAGAGTTGGTGAGACTGACAGGTAGAGAACTTGATGGGGACAGAGGCAAGAGTTGGGCAGTGAGGAGTTGGGTGTGTCCTGCTGAGAGAGTGGAGAAGCAAAGAGTGAGATGGAGACATTTCACTTGACTGGGGAGACAAGTGTTGGATTACAGTGAAGGGAAGGAGGGAAGTGGGGGAGCAGAAGGAGGACAGATAACTTTTAAAAATAGGAATTTAAAGAATAGGAGGTGGAGTCCGAGAGAAGACAGAAGAGAGTGGGAGGGGGTGGACAGTGTCTGAGGGCTACCCGGGGAAACTGGAGGGTCAGGCCAGAGCTCCTGGTTAAGAGATACTTCTGGCCTGATGGCAGGGTGGTACCTATTGGAAGTCTTGGGGAAGAACTATTTGAGCTCTTGGTAAAGGGATTATTCAAGCATCAGGTTTAGGCGGCAACCATATGATCTTACAGATCAATCCTACACATGAGGTTTTATGATTCTGAGTTTAGCGTTATAGGTCCATTCTTGGTTAGGGTTATGGTCCATTCTGAAGGGAGCTCGGCTCCAGGAGGCAAAAAGGAAGGGCCTGGCGATCCACATGACTGAGGGAGGTGGGACCCTTCCCTAGTTGGCCTCCTCTTTCTTGGGACTACAGGGAAATGGTGAGATGGGTCAGGCCAGAGGCTGAGGCCGGGAGAGAAAAGGAAAGGTGGACATCTGGACACAGACAGCGGGCACGGGGCAGGCAGAAAACAGTCTGAGAAGAGAGATGGAAGAGGGAGGGGAGAGGGGTGGTGGCCTTTGTGGAAAAGGGGGAGCTGAGTCAGCGCCGTGGGGGTAAAGGGGAGAGGAAGAGGGAACCGGGAGAAGGGGTGCGAGTCGGGGAGGAGGGGTATTCCCGGAAATAAATATCGGGTCTCAGAGAAATCCGTCTTCCGGAGAGTGAGTGTGTAATAATAACACAAATTATTCTCTCAGCCTGAGGTCACTGGGAGGTGTAGGCGGGAGAAATGGGGAGTTGGAGAGGGGAAAATGGGGGGTTGGGGGAGAGAGTTCGGTTAATCTGTTGAGCAGCGAGAGTTAAGGGAGTGCACGAGGCGGGGGCCAGGGGGCGGGAGCCAGGCAGAGGCCGAAGGGAGACGACGGGTGAG